>NW_023596420.1:46652125-46727125 GCF_011947565.3 Pollicipes pollicipes
ACCTGTATAAAATGGCGGTGATTGGAAAACCATGCATCCATCTGCCTGGGTCACTGCAACGCAGCCGCCCGGCTGCACGTGAGGCCAGAGAACGTGGTGGTGCCATACTGCGACTGTATGGGAGCGACACACGCAGACGACGCTCCTGTCATGTGAAAACACGGCATCCACTTCAATATGTGCTGCCGTAACGTAGACTTAGAAAGTGATTGCACAGATGGGCCTCATGCATTAGCAGTGCAGCGGTACCGCGTCTCTGACCTTGAATGGGACCTTAAAGTTGATCCTGAAGTGTTTGTGTTTGTTGGACGGCTCTTATTCATAGTGGCAGCTTTCCGTTATCCAGTCAACTGATCGTAAATTTGAGCTTAAAGGTCGACACTGATTGCACGAGTTTAAAAACACAGGGATGAGTCCCTTTTATGTACATCACTCCCATATAGCGGCAGTGCCGCGTTACCGTCGTCGACATTGCAATTGTCGCTTTAGCCTCTCTGAGGAACAGTTAGTATATAGGGAGGCGTTTTCGACCAACCAAGCTTTACTGTCTATCTGTCAAATATTTGTACGACATCTGTACCACGCATGTGGCAGCGCGACTGCGCCCCATCCTTGCCCTTGAAATGTGATCGTAATGTTGCTTGTGACTGCCATGCTTTGGAAACCAAGCTGGATAAACATCTAGCTTTCAAACCTCACGTACAGACCATCAGTCCCATAAACAACTACAGCGACGCTACCATCTTCTGACCTTGAATACGCCCTTTCTGGTTGACCTTGATGGACCCATGAAAATGGGCAAGTTGCGAGCTCACGCGGAACTGATGTCTGGCCGCCAGATGGCACGCTTCCTACATTGCCAGTTTTCATACCCCGCGGTACGGCGCTATTTCCTTTGACCTGCACATTTTGCCTTTTGCAAATGCAGTGCAATGATGCGTAGTTTTTTCTTTTGGGCTTCCTGGCCGGAATAATTGAACTTGAAGGGTGATGTTTTGATACCGCAGACTGGATTGGATGCCTGGCTCTCACTGACACTTGATTTACATGATTAGTGCCAAACGTTGGAGTGCGGCGCTAACCCTTTTTTACCTTGCATGTGACCTTGCAGATTGACCTTAATTCACTTGCTCCTGGGAAGGCAGGCTGAAATTGACGCCTACCTCACAGGTGATGCCCTCTGTATCCACATCAGTCTCATACAACGGCGGTGTGTGCTACCCCAAGCATTGATCCTAAATATGACTTTGTAAGTTGGCCTTATGGTCTTTCAAGCTTCCATGCTGAAACGCATGCAAGGTTATCACATGCGGCCGCATTTTTGCCAGTAGTTAGTCTGTTTGACATTGTTACTGTTTGACTTAGTGCTATGACATCTGGAGGTTAAACCATTACAGACTGAGCACAACGGACGGAATTTTGGTATAGAACGCGTATGATAAACCCGTGGTAACTAACTTGTAAACGCACTGAAGCTCAGTCAGAACTGGGCGCTGATTCAGAAGATGATTATGACATCAAGGTAACGTACGTGACGGGCAGGAGTACCACGTCCTGAGGTTTGGTAAAGCGTGACATTTGCTCTTCCAGTTCTGAGACAAAGCTCAACGTTAGCCCCATGTTTTTCATGAAAAACATTTAAAGGCGCATTTGCACCCCAACTTCACGTGAGCTACCGGCCCCCTGAACCCTCAGTGCCAGCGTCCATGATGTAGACGCCTCGGGCGCTGCATGACCTACAGCAGTCGATGCGCCTAAAACCCGAATCATCATCATCATCACGATGTAGATGCCTCAACGAGTTCGTGCAAGGATGCTGAAATTTTGGGGGGGGGGGGATCGGGGGAGAGGAGACAAAACAGCCTCGCTTTGCTTAACTCTACAATTTACCCCAATTTACCCCAAAGAAACCTTTAACACTAGACATACCACGTTACATGGTGAAGAGTACATTGCTCCCCCCCCGCCCCCCCCCCCCCTCCCCACCCCCCCCACAATTTGAGTGAGGTCCGCGCCTCAGCGCTGGTTTCGGTCGAAAGACGGTCGGCAGACGCATTCATTATTTTTTGTTTTCACCTACCATGTATACTGGCACCAAACTGGTACCATAAAAAACACGGCAGGTGGAACACCAGCCAGGATGCCATGAAACCAAACGTAGCACTTCGTTCACAACAGCTGCGTCCACAATTACAGACGAACGCGGGCCGTACGCGCCTGCTGTCGCGCGGCCTGACCTCTCTGACCTGACTGACCTCTCGCCGCGCGCCAGCCTGAGCCGGGCCCCGCCACACGCAGCGGCCCGTCACCGGCAGCGCTGCTGTCGACGCCGGCGGCCCGCGGCTCACGCGCGTCACCGCGCCGCAGTTTGACTGACGCCGGCCGGGCCGGGCCAGCTGCAGCGAGCCGACCGACGCAAGTGTCCCGCCCACCGGGCAGTGACGTCACATCGTCTCCAACCGTCCGGCGCAGGCCTCGAGCCACGTGACCGGCGCGGGCGCTGACGGACAAGGTCAGGAGGGCGCTGTCGGACAAGGTCGGGAGGGTTCTGTCAGGCAAGGTCGTGAGGGCCCTGTCAGACAGGGTCGTGAGGGCCCTGTCAGGCAGGGTCGGAAGCTCGCTGATCCCGGCCACCACGTGACACGGCCTCGACACGCTGCTCGGCGGTAAAGCCGCTGCGGCCAGCGCAGCAGCAATCTCCCGGGGGCAATTTTCACGGGAAAGACATCTAAATCTGACTGAGCGGCGCACATCAAGTCGGTGGTTTCGGGCGGCCGGCAAAGCTTTTTTAGCAGCTGAGCTCAGGCTCTGCTACGTTTTGCAAGTAAAATGTTATCAAGCTCGCACGTCCATGCTGCTCGTGCATGACTGGGGAACCGCGTCAACGCCCGGTTGCACGGTAATAGCTCCACTACCCTTTGACCTAAGGTCACATGCTTTAGCCTGTCTTTGTCGAGGCTATCTGACCGGGAGTAGCCTGGTCCACCCCGTCGGGGTGAGTTTAAACTAACCCGCAGGGACTGCCCTAGACTGATATGGTCCGGAAAACTGGGGCTGGCTTGGACCAACTTCTCAGGACCTGACCTGGCCTAACTCGCAGGGACTGGCCTGGACTGACCTGCCATGACTAACCTAGACCAACCAACCGGGACTGGTCTTGACCAGGGACTCTGAATGGCCTGGATTAGCCTACCAGGACCGTCAAACACGAACTGCCACGGCTGACCAGAGCCAACCTTCCCGGACCGATCTACGCCAACTGCCAGGACTGACCTGGACCTTACATCCGAGGCTTACTGGACCTACCCACTGAGCTGAGGACCGATCTACGCCAACTGCCAGGACTGACCTGGACCTTACTACCGAGGCTTACTGGACCTACCCACTGAGCTGAGGACCGATCTACGCCAACTGCCAGGACTGACCTGGACCTTGCTACCGAGGCTTACTGGACCTACCCACTGAGCTGAGGACCGATCTACGCCAACTGCCAGGACTGACCTGGACCTTACTACCGAGGCTTACTGGCCTACCCACTGAGCTGACCTAGACGTACCTGCCATGCCGAATAGACATGGATTTGGGCGCACCTACCTATCAAGACCGACCTGGGCCACCAAGCCGCGCCGACATGAACTCACCGATCCGCTCTGTTCGCCGTCGAGCCCTCGCCAAGACCACCTGGCTCGCCAGCACCCGGCTGACCTGGCTGACCTGCGCCAGCTATCAGGCCTGCCCCGGATGACCTGGACTGATCTAGCTGAGCCGATCTAACCAGACCTGTCGTGAGCCAACCTACGGGAACTGACCTGGACCATCCTATCGACTCGCTCGGTCGATCCGACCAACATCGGCCTGGACCTGGGCATCGCCACTGGCGCAGACCGTCCGATGTGGCGGCTGACTGACTTGGGCGCGTCTGCCGGGAGCCGGCCTGGCGACGGGGCGGGACGGCGGTGGGGCCTGGCTGACCTGAGGCGCGTCTGCCGGGAGCTGGCCTGGCGACGGGGCGGGCGGCGGCGGGGGCCTGGCTGACCTGAGGCGCGTCTGCTGGGAGCCGGCCTGGCGACGGAGCGGGGCGGCGGCGGGGGCCTGGCTGACCTGAGGCGCGTCTGCCGGGAGCGGGCGACGGAACGGGGCGGCGGCGAGGGCCTGGCTGACCTGAGGCGCGTCTGCCAGGAGCGGGCCTGGCGACGGAGCGGGACGGCAGCGGAGACTGGCTGGCCTGAGGCGCGTCTGCTGGGGGCGGGCCTGGCGACGGTGCGGGACGGCGGCGGGGACTGGCTGACCTGAGGCGGCGGCCCGGCCGCGCGCAGCCGCAGGCTCCGGGCCGGGGCATGCGGGCGCCACGCGTCATCAGGTCAAGCCGCCGAAATGGGCCAGCGGTCGACCGCGCGCGCCTCGATGCGGGCGCGACGCTCGACATCCCGCTGACGCGGATGCTGGTAGCCGACAGCAGTGAAGTGCAAGACATGTCAAATTTGCTATGGTATTAAAGCAGAGTTCGGCCCGAGGTACAGTCAAGCGATTCGTTTGGCTGCCAAATCTGTAAGGCTGTTAGTAAGCGCCCGGTAGCAGGTTGAAAATGATGTAGCCGAGCGGCGGGGAAAGTTTGAATCCCTGACTTATCAAGAGGCGAGGGCGCTGGAGTCTCCAAACTGACCGGGTACGTGGGGACGCTACTGTCAACTCGTTGATGTTAAATGTTTACATCTCTAGGTTGTGACTTCTGGATCAACTAAGGTCAAATACAATCAAATTCTCAAACAGGGTCGAAAGTGCCTTGAGACTGCACGCAAAGAAATTTAGCCTAGACTCATGTTCCAAGAAAAAGGTCGCTTAATGTTTTTCTTTCAGCTCAGTGACTTACTCATCTTTCAAGGTCAGAGTGATGGCAATCTTTTTGGGAAATTGATCATATTTCAACTTCTAGTTCAACTTCAACTTTAAATTTTGGTTCCACTTCAGCTCTAACTTCAAGCTCTTATATACAGTAGGCTCACTAACGCCATTTTAGGTCAATGACCTCCCCACACCTTTGTAAGGTGAGCACAATAAATTTGTTGACGTCTTCGAAATTAGGGAGTTCGAAATGAGTAACATAATCTTTCGATCAGCACAAATTTCCTATTCAAAAACTGTTTGGTTTTGGCCCTCACCTGAACTTAAAGGCAGTGTCCACATTTATATGGAGGTTTGAACTGAAACAGCCATATTGAAGACCTTCAGTGCAGTTCACAATCCTGCCCTTCTTAGGACCTAAGCCCCTGTAGTTTCTGAGCTACACGCCCGCGAAAAAGGGGGAAGGTGTATCGGGGAGAGTATTTCAAAGTCACCTTGGTATTCATGACGTCATAATAACGTCACTGAAATCCTGCTATTCCAGAAGCCATGCGGAGATCAAGGCCAATAAAAGTATAGTTGTCGAGGCGTTCATATCCTTCATATGTCGAGAATTGTAGTGTCTGGAGCAGCCTCAGCTTATACCGATAACAACTATACCAATGGTAGCAAGTGAGCTTGTTTCATCATATCTGATGCTTGCTTCAGCATCTTCAGAAGTGAAGTATTCCCTTTAATGACTGCCAAAAGGTGAGTGGAGTTAGTCACAATCTTGACTTGAATTGCATGAGGTGCAAGTACCAGAGCAAACATATCAATGCCGCACGGCTTCGTCAAAATCTCTGTTCTCGCATCAGCTTAAAAGCTGTCAACACCATTGCCTTTCATGACATCCACGGACTGCCTGTGACCCGCTAGAGGTCAGTGACCCAGGAAGGCGGGGGTCACATAAACTTTTGGGAAAAAGGCTCCGGCAACGGCAGCGATTTTGCGGCGTCGCTAGATAACCCCGAGCCGCGGGTGATCAACAGCTGCCGAATGCGGATGTAGCCGAGGAATTTCTATATTAACGCAGGGCAATCAGCGGCGTTTCAATAAGACCCTCCGCCAGCGTCATACCAAGGTACTGAAGATATCCTATCATCAGGCGCCCGTAGTCGGGCGCGATGTTCGGGTCTCGTTTCATACGCCCGAACCAGTCCCATGAAACGCGCATGATTCCGCTTTCTACGCTCGATCATTAAATTGTTTCGAACGTCGAAGCAGTCCCTTCCCCATGCGCTGAGTGGTCGGCCGCCTTCCCAGTAGACGCTAGGGACATCATAAGGGTTGTTCACGTGTTACGTTACGCATGGAAGGGGGAGGCCGGATAGCGTAACCTTGCAGGCTACACTAAAGGTTTTTTTAATGACAAGACAGTATACATAGCCTTATTCCTCGGAAAAAAAACAGGAGAGTGGAGATATCATCTATACTGTATCTTTATTCTCCTGATTTTTCTCCGAGGAATGCGCCAATTACCACCGCCTTACCTAAAGGCGTAATGTCCCTCGCAAGCGCACTAACAGCCTGCGTGGGTTTTTAATGTTTTAAAACTATCAAGCAAGATACCGCTGACTTCTTTTCACGGACAGCAGCATAGGCGTCGTTGTTTCGCATCTCTAGTTCGACTATGGGTCATGACCGTCGCTTTTTTAACACAAAAGCTGCCCAGACATTAAGGCCGGACGGATTTCTGGGATCGCTAAGCCGTGCTGAGCAATGCGTGTTTTGAAAGTCCTGACCTCAACATGCGATCCCGAAACTCTGAGTCAGCGGTATAATTTTGCGATAAAGATTAATGAACCGTAATGATCGACGCAGTCCGTCCTGGCCTCTGACTGCACTTGATCTTCAACGCAGTCGCTGTCATTAACCAAATGCTACCCCAGTCAGGGACAGATATCGAGTACCTGAATCAACTCCCCTCGGGTGTGTAAATTGGAAGGTAAGCGCTCTCACTAACTGAGCTGCCGAAACTTTTCGAGAAGCTGTACTTAATTCAGCGAAACTGCGGGAAGGGAACGGGTTGGTCAGCCAGAGTAACCAGTGGCTAACCAGAGCGTATGAAAATGTTAACAAATGTGTGACGTAATTCCAGTACCGTAGCATATCATGGCATTGAAAAGACGCGGGCCAGCGGCACGAACAAAACGGCGTCGACGGCTGAGCCGAATGACTAGGTGTTGTTCAATGGTCCTGAACTAGCGCTATTAAACGTGCACGATCTCACTTCACGCGCTCGGTTGCAGTTATTCTTATGAAGTTTCCGTAGTTTCGTGCGCAGTGTTTTCGTGTGACCCGTGACGTTAATAGCGACCTCCACCAAGTTACTTAAATGCATCCATGTCACCGTCAGTTCGTCCGCAGAAACCAAACACTGGCGCAATATGGTGACACGTTCGCAGCATTGCTTCTTATGGGGTATCCCGCCATAAATCGACTGGTCAAAGCAACAATTTTGCATCCCTATCTCTTCGACTTTGACTAAAATTAGTGAAAGAGCTTGTAAGCGCCCCTGAAGACGCCTGTGACATTTCAGGCCTCCCAGCTGGGCGGTTTCGGAGGTACAGCCTCCTGCATGCTCGTGTTGTGTGGATGAAGGGCTATGTTCAGTGGCGATTTTTTTCACTGCAGTGGAAGAAAGCCGAACGAACCTTTACGTCAAAATGTTTCAGAACCTTCCAGACCACGCGTGTGTCGTGTTTGGAATCGTCATTACAAGAGAAATGTTGATTGTGACAGCATGAACAATTGTAATCCATGCAGAACCACCTTTCTACGCGATTTTGAACTCCTTTCTTACAAGCGTGTAAACGAGCGAAGATTAAATCTCATAATCCAAGAATGAAAAGGTGGTTGTCTGTTTGGAAAGGCTGGATGCATCGCCACAATAAGGGACTACGCTTCATTCGCGCCATCCGCCGTGGGCTACTGGCGCAGTATCTCCCACGCATCTCTCCGTACATGCAGCGGAAAATGAGTGCATTCTGAGACAACACTAAGCTTAACGACTCGATGGCTAGCATGTACGTATAAATCGACTCATTGCGCCAGTGACGGTTCAATTTACTCCAATTCATCAAAACCTTTGCAATCAAGTGACCACGTCTTCCCTCCCAGCGCTTGACGCTACCTCACGGACGACGACAGTCTGGACACTCACTGGGGTTACTCTATGAACTTAAAGTGTCCTTTTTACAGTCTCGACATTATCCGGTCTGATTTTGATCTCATCTCTCTGCCCAAAGTGCGAAAGGGTTTATTTGGAGCCTATTCCAAAGTTGCCTCGGCATTAATGACGCCAAAGAAACGTCATGCGATCGCGGTCATACTACAGACTGTGTTCTGCTTATGGTCAAAACAGCATGCCCGCTGGCACATCCGCAAAAGCGATGATGCGGCACGCATGATGCAATGCGCGGAAGATGATTGGATGTTAGCAGAATTTCGCTGCTGAATGCGTGTCGCGAATGTAAGCGTGAGCACTTTTGGGTTGTGCGGCATTCGTCGTGAACGGGTCATTTTTCCTTATTTGTAGACCATAGGTCAATGTTATAAGAAAGAACGCCACTGTCTGTGAGAAGTACGGCACCCAAAAAACGGGCACTCTCCTGAAAGTTATAAAAAAGAAAACGCGAGGGCAAATCTGTCTTTTTCCGCTGTTGGCGATTTTTTCTTTTTGAAGAAACCACTTGAGCCGTATTACCATGAACCTCCGTTGGGACTTTGCTTTGAAGAGAGGTCACGGTGAAATGCGGTCTTATGACTGAAAATATGTGCGGAAATTGTGAGAAAGCCTGCAATTTGATAGTTTCGCGAGCTGTGCAAATGTGAGATCACACTTATTTGACAAAAGAGTGTGCACGGGGGGTTTGAAATATGTGTGATCACTGGTGGTGTGTGCCAGTGGCTTGTATTCATGTTGATGTGATGGGGAGTGTGCGCGCGAGGTTTGTACTTCTGAAAGAGAACATTGTTTTGGTATTCGTTAAGTCTACTGACTCCTTATAAAATGTGATATATTGACACTTGCCTCTACCTTTATGTTTGTGTTTGAACATGACAAACGGACGCTGGCAAGCTAAGAGAAGCACTAACACTGATGCTGCAGGGGTGTGCAAACGTAAGGTGGTACTTCATTATGATCTTACCAACATTTTAAACCTACTGAAATATTACAGCATGTAATTAATTCATTGTATGTCATATCATGATTCATTTCGGCAGTAGGGGCTGGTGTGTACAGCTCGTTAATGCACATGCTCAGTATAGGTAGACATTATATGGCTTTACAAAATTGCCTTTCCCTAAAGAACTCTGTCAATGTAGGGCTGTCTTATTACTCATGCACATTGTACTGTCTTCACAAATATTGTATGCAGGCGAGCATTGCTCGTGAGTCATCAATGTCATCGTCACTGCAACTTGCGTGGGATGCTGGTTGCTGAGAAAGGTGGACAACTATTGCTGCTTGTGTCTTGGATAGCACTTTATGATATTTTTATCATGAGCCTTGTGTTCACTGGCAGCTGCATCACTTCCTTGCATTTTGCCCATTCAACCATAATTGCATGCACTTGTCATGCTTCCAGCCTTGGGTAAAGTCAGCATGTTTATGGTGTCACCACACGTGAAATAAACTACCACATGTAAAATTCACCATATGCAAAGTTTTCCTGTTATTTTTTGGTAAAGCCGCCTGATGGCTGCAGCATGTTGCATGACTGTGGAAGTGGAATATGTGTTTCCATCTTTCTCACCTACATTTTGTGGATTTCCAAAACAGGCTGAGCAAGTGATCCCACTTATTGGTTGCCTGCATTGCCGAAAGTGATTTATATATTGTATCGTGTGTTTTTGGTCAGTCATATGTCAGATGGGGAGTCAATAAAAGAGAGGACATTTGACCCATCTTTTCATGATGGAATTTATTATGAAAACAGCATGGATTGCCGTACAAAAAACACATCACTGTTCATTCTGTCGGGCCACAGTACAGCACTGAGGTAGTGCCACAGCTGTTGACCGAGACAGCAGCTTATGATTTATGAATGACTAGTAACAACTGATTTAACAGTGCCAAAGGACTGTCAACAGCAAGAATACCACTGCACCACAATGGTTATATCAAGGTTAATTATTAATTGCATAAATAATCCAAGCCAAAAACAAATATTCTTGGTAGCCAAACCTTACAATCTTTACCATAGCAATAGGCATGCTTGGGCAATCAATTCATAGCAACGTTACAAATTTATTATTTTTCGCATAGCACCGCCTTTCCAGGTACAAACAATAACGAAAGTAACTACTGTGCCCATCACATGATATCAGTGTCAGGACTATAGCAATGCAGGCAATGGTGGGTCGACAATAAAGTATTGACAAAATCATCAACAGCGCGGCAGCAACAGCAGCAGCACAGCATATCGTGCTTTGATATTAATAATCTGCCATAAAAGCTGGCGGTCGCTACGTTGCGTATGCCAAACAGTCCACCAAAGCTTTTCTTATGGCCAGCACCAAGACAAAATTCCACAAACAAACCACCCGCTGATCCGCCACTCGACCCAGCCCCGCGACAAAAATGGACAGTTGGCGTAAGCTTTGGTGTGTTTCGAGGTATTCCTTAGGTCTGGCTGCCACATGCTGCTAGGTATTGCTGTCGTCACAGAACCATTCCATGACGCCATCAGACTGACGTAATGGGGTGCATTTTTGCAAACCTTGAAATTGTGCTACCTAGCGTCGTTTTTGAACCTTGAAAGCCTACTAATCGTTACAAGTAAGCTTTTCCAATCATATCTTATGCCTGCTTCAATAGCTTCAAATGCGGAACATTCCCTGTAAAGAATTGAACTTGTTCTTGTATTGCGCAACTGATCCATCTGACAATCAATACACAATCTGCTAGAAAACAGTCGTGGAAGGTCCGCTAGTGTGTGTTATGCATGTGACATGTGATATCTTGATACTGACTTTCAGAACCACCCTAAATCATAAGCGTTTCACATTATGAAACCAAATAGTCTGCTTTTTTGTTGCTTCAACTTAAATTTTTGTCAGATCAGTTTCTCATTGCTGCCTATCATGTGTATTATATTTCGTGCTAGCTAAAACGCGCTATTTCACATTGATTGATCTGCACATTGCCTGCTCCCGTAAAGCGCGCATTTGTCTGTGGTTCGTCTTTGAGTCTTGTTCGCCGGTACAGCTTACCTCTCAGGGGCAGGCAGGCGACATGCGCGGGCCGGCCTGTCCCTACCCGCGGCGTTTTGGGGCCTTCGCGGTTCGTCGCGTACGACTGGTGTGGAACGGGATGCGTTCCATGGCAAACGCACTGAACACCGGCCGTTTGGCGTTGGTCCGAATCCTGATAATAATATTTCTTAAATGACTTTTTCAAATAACGCGTTGGAAATTGATAGGCATAACATCACGAGCGGCATACATCAAATATTTGTTTATGGATGTGGCATGTGAAGTGATTTGTATACAGGAGACTCGTCTTCTACCCACAGATGTATATGAATTCAACCTTTCTGGCTGTACCATGCATACTTGTATGGGACCACTCCGGAAAACAGGGTGGCGTTTGTGTTAATGTAAAAAATGCATCACCACGTTGCTCAATACAACTATAAACACCCCTGAAAGCGGTGGCCTGTTTGGTGAGATTCAGTGAAATTGTGCTGGCCATCTGTTCCCTTTGTTCACCTCTAGCGAGACCTTAGCGTACCAGGATATTGTTATCACCGCTCTTCCACAACCATTACCGATTTTTACGATGAAAATAGCCAACACGTGATGTGGGGATCGGACCGTTGTCACCGGAGGGGCATTATTTGGGAGCAAATCATCCAGCAACATACGTTACACGTGATGAATGACGGCAGTTCCAAGAGGATGGATGAATACTCTGAACTTCATCCATATATATGGCCGGAGATGTCTGAGCTGCACAGTGGCTGCAGCTCCGCCACAGGAGCCTCACGGCGGCGTCCCGGCCGGCCGGAAGTGTCTGAGCTACGCCGTGGCTGCAGCTCCGCCACAGGAGCCTCACGGCGGCGTCCCGGCCGGCCGGAAGTGTCTGAGCTACGCCGTGGCTGCAGCTCCGCCACAGGAGCCTCACGGCGGCGTCCCGGCCGGCCGGAAGTGTCTGAGCTGCGCCGTGGCTGCAGCTCCGCCACAGGAGCCTCACGGCGGCGGCCCAGCCGGCCGGAGATGCCTGAGCTGCGCCGTGGCTGTAGCCCCGCCGCAGGAGCCTCACGGCGGCCGCCAGCGCACGCGTCCACTCGTCGGTGGCAGATTGCCGGGCAGCCCCGAAGGACCAGCACGACCTGGCTCGCGTCGAGCCTCCAGATAGCCGCCGGCCAATATCAGCCTATCTTATCGAGGAGGGGGGGGGGGGGGGTCTGAGCTGGACCAGTCACCCGGCCTGGACCGGCACGTCCAACGCCTTCACACGTGTGTGCACGTGACACATGTACACGTGATACTCGCTCTTTAGAGGCATCAGTGAAGAAATTACCTGTCACGCTAACGGTAGGTACGCCACATGTTAAGTGGAAGGAGGTCAAGGTGAAAACATGGAGAGTAAACAGCATCAGCTTACCGAGACTCACAAGCATGGCAATGGCGCGGACAGGCTTACTAGCTTTACGCCGGCGTCGTTAAGTCAGGTGTTTGAAACATCGCTGACTGCGTCATCAATATCACTCAACATAGACAGCTGCTGATTCGCCCCACATACGCGACAGTCAGTATGCGTTGACCGTTACTCGATGTTGTGTAAAACCTAAGGGCTAACCACACTTACTGCGTTTCTCAACAAAGTACGGAAACGACCGCGAAACGCCTTCAAAATTTGCCCCAGTTATATCAGGTAGATTCACTTCACGTCGACAGGGCTTACTCGGAGCTGTAAATGGACTTCCAACTAAATGGTCGATGAAAAACAGGGTCAAGCAGTAGGAACTGATACAAAATATATAATTCACACTGGTTCATTCATTCATGCAGTTTTTCTAGAAATCTGAAGCTGGGTCAGTTCAGGTCTATATAGGAATAGGTCTATACAGGAATATACAGGAATACAGGTTCAGGTCTATACAGGAATAGTTATATTTTCAGTTATATTTTCGGCTTTTTCGGCTTTTCTGATGGTCGAGCTGGCATGGCACCCCGCCAGAAGCCTCGTTCTCATAGTTGCATCGTGGTGGAAGAATCTCGCCATGACAGTGATGTAACTAAATCGGAAATTATCCCTGTTAAGTTTATATGTTTCTACGTTACGCCAGTTTGATCTTGACCGCTCAATGTCCAAGCGGCCGATTTGTTTGGCGGCGGTCATAGATTGTTTGACGACTCTGCCAAACAAACCAGGTGCTTCCATAACAGTCTTTTTTGGAATTCGTTGCGAGGCGGCGGGAACCTGAAAACAGGGTCTCGTGTTTGCGAAGCTCAATTAGAGCCCAAAACCAAGGCTCAGGACTGCTGTTGAGGCGGGGCTAAAGGCGTCAATAGAAGCCATTAACCGGGGCCTTGGAACCAGGGTTTGTTGAGCAGCCAATGAGACCCGGAAACCATAAGCTTGTGGTTGGCATAATTAGTCGGAAAGAACATGCAGAGTTTCGTGTTTATTCACGGTCGGTGAGAACCAGCAACCAACATTGTAGTAGCATTGTTTATATCACTGAGTAAGGCACATGCCTAGCTAGTATCCTGAATGCAATTGAAAAGGACGTTTGGCACACATTTATGAACCAATGATAACAACTAAAAGCTTGCATGCCATACAACGTATTTCAAACTTCAGTTTACAACTGACTGCATCCAAGTAGGGTAAGTGCAGCGAGCAGCACACAGTTTGTAGGATACGTTTCGATTTCTAGCATATCATTTTTAACAAAGCATTTCTAGATCTGTTAGCGTGATCTCCATTTCAACTAAGCCATGCTGAAGTCCCCACTTTCAGCAAGAGAAAACTGAGTTTTGTCCAAACAGCATATGCATCGCAATTGCTGTTTTGGACAAACCATTGCTAATACACGGCATCTGGCGTGTCAGTAAGTCGCACGAAATGATACGTGCCACTCTCGCATTAGTGACAAGAGCCGGGTAAGCGGACGTACAAAACATAATGCTTGGAGCTCGCTGCCTTCTTTGAAAGCACATACATATCACAACGTGCCATGGGTGGACGGTGGAGGTCTACGAAGTTCACGTTCGATGAGTGAAGTCAGCCTGACGTCACAGTCCGTGGCTCGTCCCGCACCACGGACGGCGAGAGAGGGTAGCACAATCGCCTTGCCAGACAAGCTGACAGCGCGCATCCAGATGTGCTCTGGGTCATCACAAACCTAGCCGAGAGCGACGACTGGAGATGCGAGGCTAACGGGCTTCCTGAAGCAGAGGCCGCGCTGCACCGGGGCCGCACCGCACCGCACCGGGGCCGCACCGCACCGCACCGGGACCAGACGGACCGTCCGCGGCCGACCAGCCGGATCGTCCGCGGCCGGCTCGAGGCCCTCGGGGCGAAGAGGTGTGATGGTGAGGAGGAGTGGAGTTGCCCACCTGTCTACCCTGTGGCACGCTGTAAATTCCCGCGGGCGGAGCAGCCAGTCGGAGGGGGGCCTGGCATCGGTCAGACTTCAGATGAACGCGGGGCAGGCGCGAGACGGCAGGGCCACGTCGGTGGTTATTTGGTTTCATACAGTGCGATGTACATCTGTTTATGCTGTCCTTTTTCTTAGTTTTTCATGCAATCAGTAGATTACGCAGTCATCGGTGGGTGTGCTGACCGGTAAGTTGAGCAAATGGTTTCGGAAGACGTGATTTGAAACACACTGAAGCATTTTATTGAACTATAATGCTGGCCCATGAGGTAGGGCAGACCTTGCTTGACTTGGCTGTCATTTATTTTTTGTTTGGCTTCCATCGCTGCCAGCCTTTGTCCGTATGGCTGTTTGTCGTTTGAATTATCCCTGTCGACGCCTTGGTGTTGCACTTTTCCGATTCAGTTCCTTTTCCAGTAGTTTTTCTTCCATGTAGGCTTTTTCCTCCTACTTTTTTGTCATAAGACTTCGATCTTTGTCGGCGTTTATCCCTTTTGACTTTTTGACTTTTGACTCTATTGTGTTTCTACTTTTATCCTGTCAACTTCTGTCCGTGTCGACTTTAGTCCCTGTTTGCATTTTGTTGTTCGGCTTTTCCGATTTGACTTCATCTCTACCGGCTTTGACCGCGTTTTACTTTTCCTCCTTCGCTTAGTTCTGGTTTGATTGATTTAATTGCCGAGGAGGCGGACCCACGGCGTGAGAAGTGTGTGTGGGGGAGGGGAGGGGTAGGCTTCCTCATGCAACGCGGTCAGGCGACTGCGCGGACGAGGTGGGGATTTGGGGGGGGGGGGGGGCGCTAACACTGGCGTAACGGCTCGTGCTTCAGCTGCGAGGCAGGACCGTCGCGGTCTCAGACGAGGCGGCGGTCTGCCGTAGGTGGCGCGACAAGGGGCCTCGGCCGCTGGTAGTGGTGTGCTCCGCACGAGCACCCCAGGCCACACGCCTGGGTGAGCGGGCATGATGGATTCGTCAGCCCGGCGGACTGCGGGTGATGGGTGGGTGGACTGCGGACTCGGCGGGCTGGGGGTGATGGTGGGGGAGAGGGAAAGCCACGTCTCCACAGGAATGAAGATGCACCCGTACAGGACGGCGCGGAGCGCGGTCAGACCCTGGAGCCTGAGGCGCAATTAGTGATGGCCCCAAGGGAGTTTGTAGACACACTGGCACCCCTGAAGTAGCTCTCCCTCCGACATACCTGTTGACGGGGCGGGGGGGGGGGGGGGGGCGTGAGTGCCTGGGCCGCGTTTAGGCACTCGATGAGGGGAGGGCACCATATTCAGACGCAAACCATGGCTGCTATGTGCACATCACGGCACAAGGCCCGTGTCCTCATTGGCATGGCCTGATTACCTGTCACACAGCGGTAGCTGGCCAGGAAGTGCCGCTTGCTGCTTTGGATGTCGCGACGAAGACGGGCCTCTACCGGCCCCTCGACGACCGAGAAGAAGACTGCGGCAGCCGTCAGCAGGAGCAGGCAAAGGGCCAGCGGGCAGAGGAGCGTACCGACGCCATGGACTGGGCGCCAGCGAGGCGGCTCATCCTCGCCCGCCATCCGACGTCAGAAGACCGAGTGGCCGACGGCCGACTGGCTGTCTGGCTGGCGAGGGTCGGCGGCGCGGCGTCACTGCACGACGATGACGTCACGATGCCGCCGCCGTCGGTAGCGCTACCGACGTCACCGACACGGCACGTGGCGACACCCACCGACGGCGTCGGCCGCAGTTGGCTGCAGCGCACTGAGCGCCGGCCGCCGCAGGCGCCCTGACCGGCGCGCGCCTGCTGTCGCCCCGCTCCGCCGTCCTAGAGGTCGAAAGGTTATCGACAGCTCGAGCGACGGCGTCCCAGATGACGGCCCGAGGGCACGATCGAAACGCCGCAGCCGTCTGAGGGCCGCGGTAGCGGGGTCGAAGCCATCAGCGGGCTGCGGGAGCTATTTCCTGCGACCAGCACGGGCAGGCAATAATCCACCAGGCTGGAACGTGCCCGCGCCCAGCGTGCTGACCAACGCTGTCTAGAATAGCATCACGTTTTGATGACGTGGGGTAACCATCATCGGGATGTTTCTCCTAAGAACAAGGATCCATATGCCTTCATATGAGGTTGGATTGTAACTTTGTACGTGCCTACGCGGCGAAAATGAGAGCATCAGTTTGCTGTTTCCGAGCAAATGCGTCAACAGCATCGGTCGCTTACATGTACAGCTGGCAGTTGACAGGCCTGACAAGCCTCGTGCTGTGATTCAGCTCCGTGTGAAATATGCTGGCATGTGCGCTACAACCTGCAGAAATAGGTTCGACGTGCTCCTCTGCGTGAATTACACCGTTGCGCCAGTGTGTCAGAGAAATCTTAAAAATTATATTCGTCCTCATCCAGAATATAAGACAGTATTCCATTCCTGGGCGGGATTATTTTCCTCCCCATTGCGATGCGCTGATGTTCAAATAATTTTTAGGGCCAGGGAGGGGGTTTCTAGAAGAATCACAGCGCAATGTAGATGTAGATGTATATATATATATATATATATATATATATATATATATATATATATATATATATATATATGTATATATATATATATAAAAACATATATATATATATATATATATATATGTATATATATGCATAAATATATACATATATAAATGCACACACACACACACATATATATATATATATATATATATATATATGCATAAATATATACATATATAAATGCACACACACACACACACACATATATATATATATATATATATATATATATATATATATATATATATATATATATATATATATATATTAGCATATGTAGGCAGCAAATTGTCTTCTATATAAGTGTTGTTAAAGACCTTGGCGTAGATAACCAACGTAGTTTGCCGATTTCCCTGTGACATAAGAGATTACAGGCCCCTAAAGCAATGAAACGACGTTGGTGTCATGACCACTACACTTTCAAGGCGGTTGACGATGCACTTGGCTGACGGCGTCCCGAAAGAGCACATGAGAAAAGAACACAGCCGGAACATCACCCGAGATGACATCACCAGCGACACCACCATCATAACATCATCATCAAACAGGAGGAAGCTTTATATTCTGGAGGCTTTCGCGGTCAAGACATCGTTGCCGGAGCTGAACAAGCAAACGGACTCCTCAGTCACCCCTCACCTTATTTAGGGACGATCGATGCCATCAGTAGATGGTAAATCTTAACATTCAGCACGTGTTTTGCCGATTGAACTCTTATGCTTTTAGAAAAGGTCAATCGCGTAGAGGCAAGGCTAAATAACGCTTAGGGGGGGGGGGGGTCTAGTCAAGTTATAATTTTTTACTGGGCACGTAGGATGGTAGTGCATTTCAATTTACAAATATTGGTGTCATTGGTTTCTACAAATATGCCTCCACTAACGAGACATTGCCACAGCCCCCCACTGACGAGATATTGCCAAAGCGCCCAAAGTTTCTTTGGTTTGTGTTAGAACGAAATTTTCGGGTAGCCCCAGGCAATATTCACTACCAAACGCATCAACACCATTGAGAACGTATCGTTAGCTCCAGCCAATGGCTTTTCGAGGATGCCGCTTGTCAGCGCTGACAGCAGCTTGCGAACGCAGCGATGGCGGCGCTCATTATGTTGATAGATGTTTGCTTACATTCAGCTGAGGGCTGCGAGTGTACAGTATGCATGTATACGTATATGTATAAGGTATGTATAAGGTACAAGAATAATGCGCACCACTTCATGTCAGCCTACTATGTACTGGGTGCGGCTATACCGTTTTCATTTCTTCGTCACGCAAGAGTATCTATACTTCCTTCCAAAGACAACATGATAAAAAATACCAACCCAAGGAGAACCTGATATTCGTTCAGTTCGAGCGCATTATTGACGTAATTTATTGATAACACGGATAAAATCATGCACTGATTTGCGCTAGAAGATCCATAGGCTTGTTAGTGATTTCCCTGTCGCATTCGTAACATAAAAAGAGCCTATGAACGCAGCGGGAGAGTTCTACTCAGATTTGTTAGCCAAACCCCTATCAAAAGGAATCACTGGTTCCACCCCTGAGTTTAATGGCTTTCATTTTTTGACATCACTACGTTTGGGCATGTCAGATGTATGTGTGATACAGATAATAAAAATGAGAAACAGGACTCAAACAGGTCAATGTTCTGGTGTGTTTATTTCCTGAGTTATGTTGAGTGCTGTGTAAAGACCAAATGCCTAATGCCATTTAGCCTAACTTGTCTGAGAGTTTAGGCCACATCACATGACCAGGTAATTTTAAGTTACAGGCCTTGTCAGAGTCGATGTCAGAATTAGCTTTGATTTTTAGTAAATTTGCTTAGTTTACCAACGACCTTGTCAACTAAAAGCAGTCTTCCCAAATGTTAGCTAGGTGGTGTTGAAACCTGAAATATGGAAACTACATACAAATTGTCATCATTCCTCTTGTCTTGCATTTAACTGAAAAGACAGAATAAAGGCTGTCCGACTGCTGCTGACGTTCTTCACAGGTTGGCATGATGCAAGATGATGTGCTTGCAACAAGGGCATAGTTTTGGAAGACTATGTCCCTGTTAAGTTGGGGAGGGGGGCTGAGCACTGAAAAACAACGGGGCCTACCTTCAAGACATCAAACAGATGGGTTACTCCACAGATTTGGCCCAGCTTTTTCTCAAATTGGAGTGCGGGGGTCTGGTGCCCAGATTGGGAGACAAAGTCTCCCCTCCCTCAACTGAAAAGGAAATTACACGCCTGGTTTGCAATAAGACTAATTATTTCATGTTTGTTGTAAGGTGCGAGAATGGTACAAAGGGGGATGTGCTGACCTGCTTCTTGAACATAATCAAGTGTCGAACTGACCCTGTGTCACTTAGTCCGTCCCAAAGACTCAGTCGGTTAGAGCGCCTGCCTTCTGATACACCTACCCGTGGCGGGTTGGGTTGGGGTCGGTTTTGGCGGTTATATTTCCCCTTGACAGCTATGGTCTATGGCCGGTGGCATGCACGTGAAAGGTCACATGACATTAGGGTGTAGGAGGAACCGTGCCACACATAGCGGCACATTGAATTTTCCGCCATTACATTCTGCCTTTGACGTGGAACTGTGCAATGGGATGGTAGAGATCAGGGCTCGCGCACCATCAGCAAGCACTGTATAGGGTGAGCTTTGATCCCAGAAATCCATCCACTCAAAAGGTTCGGATTTAATCTTTAAAAAAAGAGGTGCCAATGCAGTGACATGACCGTTGACCACATTTAAAACTCCAGGCAAAATCACATAAAATCAGCTGTATATTAAGAAGGTGATGTATTTTAAAACAACACATTCAAACAGAGGAAAATGTTTCGGTTAAAAAATCAGTAGTGGTTGCCCAACACTGTACTGAATCTAGTTGATGGGACGGCTACATGCGCGCTGGAAGCCATACATGATGCTCAAATATGGCCATAATTACACGCAAAAGTACGTGCGTGTGAACAGAATGTGAAACTGATAGTGCTTCGTTACGTTTCACAGTATCCACAGCCACCCAATAAGGCATTGGGCACGGTCACCACTAGACCTGATAACAAGATCAGGTCGTCGCAGACGAACGCTACCGCAATTGGTCAGCGGCAGCGAAAATCGGCTACAGAACCCGAACTGTTCATCCACACAACCATACAGGCACCGGTGATAACTGAGCCAAGCCCATTCGTATCGTGCGACTGCAGTACAACGCGTTCTGTCAAACGACACGGATCATATCTACTGAAAAGTAATACCGATTGTTTCCCAGGATGGAGGGCGAGCAGCCTTTCTTGGTCATTTATTTACAGTCAACGTCCATAGGAGTAATGCTACATGTTCTTAAAACAGGGGCTGGGAGCCATGGCCCCTGCTCTCTCTCCCTCCTACCCACCCTAATATCTGAGCTCCTGTCTACTGGTGCACTCAGCATTGTGAGATACCAACTTTTTACCTGACCCATGGGTATGCTGGTCCACACAGCTCAGGGGAGTGCGTCTGCAAAAAATGCTTGATAATCCCATAACACAAGTCGTGTGAAAAGCGCTTCTGAAAGAAGCGCTTTTCACCCGTTTTGTTTATATCCGCCTTGGCTAAGGTAATGAAAATTGGGTAGCACCGAATCGAGTCAAAAGCTCAGACTTCGCAGGGTGAACTTAATAAAGTTGGCCTTTTTAACAACCATTTTTGAGGCAAATAGTCTCGGAACAATATTATGCATGAAAAACTGTAATTACCAGAGTTTATGAACATATCATTGAGTGTGATTGCCCGCAAGGTAAATTAGCTTACCACTGTTTGACTGCTCAGAGCCTGTGTAAATTCGTAGACATCGAACCAATTATCAGCTAACCGACTCACACTGGAGATACCACCCTGGTTGTGCCAGAGTCTGATTTATGATCCATATCTCATCCATGTCATCCATTATACGACTGTGTGTTCTGACCACATATTGTTTCGATTCCAACAAGAAAGGTACCATTTGATAGGAATTTGCAAGTTCGATAAGCGAGGACATGCCACAGTATAGACAGATTATGCAGAGCTATTTGGAACTTTTCAAAAGTCAGGGTCTTAGCCTTTGGCCACACCTATGGAAATACAACAGCTTTGAATTGTTTCGATTACCTTGGAATGTAGTAGGGTACTGCAAGATCCTAACATGGTTGATTAGCGAAAAGTGCGTCATTCATAACAGACATCCCTACTCAGGGAATGAATTTGACACTTGCTATGCAATGAGTTCCATAGTGAAATACATATTGGCGTGGTTCTAATTAATTTTTTGTGACGTAGGCTGCCCATGGACACAGCTTCGAAAGGTCAAATTGCATCAATTTATCCAATAATGGCCTGCTGATGCCGTATAACCAAAACTCCTCGCAAACTGAAGGTCAATTTTTCTCAGCGCACTCCCAACTTATGATGCCAAAACATCATAAGCGCAAGACCTGTCTTGCTTGTATCTACTTCAAACTCATTTCAAAGCCCTGATCGCGTTGTTTATTGAGACGACCCTTTTGGTAGCCCTTCCAATCACCACCCTCCACCTACTCTGTCTGTCCAGTTGTCGACATGTCTGCTGAGGTCGTGCAAATTCAGCTTCACTTCCAGGTGTAGGCTCTTGGCAGTGCGCACGGTACATTTTCAGAACCCTCTCCGCTGAAAATGCACACTCTTCGTGTGCACACTCTTCTCTGGCATGCACGTGTCAGGCCACACCACTTTGCATGCAACTGTCTTTTGGCGCGTCGGACCACCTTTTATGAACGATAAGGTAGAAATGTTTCCGGTAATGACATCGGACCGCCTTACTTATATATTTTTTGTGACAGCATGCAATTTGTGAAAACATCCAATCCAAAGCTTCACTCAAAGCTACGGTTTCACACGAGTGTTAAGACGAAGGCGTTTTACCGTAAGAAATTTCTTGTGTCGAATTTTCTGTTTCTGCCCACATCGGGGATGAGAATTTAAGTGGCCAGAATCCAGGACCGATGTTAAAAGTGGCACCTCTGCATCTCAGACACGTGGTCATGTAGAAGAACGGTGTGAGGACTCCCGCGCGGTAGCAGGGTCAGGGCTCACTGCTGCGGGCGACCCTGAGCTTGTCAACAGTGCCACAGTGCCATCGACAGTTAAGCGCTAAACGGTCGCAGGAGCGTAAACTACGACTCAGCCCCGCACCGTGCCCTTCTGATAGAAAACGAAAAAGACAAAGAGTGGCATTATCCACGCGACAGCAATGTTGCGGCAAAGTCGAGATGAAAAATCAAGCCGCGAGAGGCCAATTTCCTATTAACCTGCCCTGATCATAAACGAAACAACTCAAAGCAGCCATTAATACTAAATCTCCAGAGCACCACATCGACAGAAAACGGGAGCATTTCAACAATGAGCCACGAAAAAAGAGTTCCTTAATTGCGTACCTCAACTCGCAGCGGTGCCTTCTCACGAACCACACGTCCGTACCGCGCACGGGGAAGCGGGGGGGGGGGGGAGGGGCAACCACTGACGTCACGTCTGTCTGCTGCGCCCCCGTGCCGCAGGAACGGGCGGTCTCCAGCCGAGCCTAGCTGCATTGAGGTCAGCTGGTCCTCGGTAAACTGCCTGCCATCACATTCTTCTATGGTGCACGACTACAGCCGATTTTGGTGAACAACCGACGCTGTGCCACGCGAGTCAGACAACCTTATTCGGTAGTTCGAGTCACCAACTTCGGCAAGAGCTACGGTCGGTTTACAGGCCGCCACAAAGTTATGTCACTCACCTTTGGCTGGCGCTTTACGGAGTAAATAAGCTGCTTTTCCTTTCAAATACTGGATCAAATTCAGTTTCCACGCGCAGAAACGACGCTTTGCAGCTATGGCTCGTTCGGTCCTATTCAGAGCAAACCGCGCGCTTTTTCAGACCACTGCACAGTTCCTCAACGTTACCGAACAGAAAGGTGCCGCTCGCACCGCCAGCCGCTCCCCCGGAACAGCGCCCCCTGGTAGGCGCTGCTCGCGTCCCATCTTGGGTCTGCGCGGGCGGAAGCCTGTTGTGTTGTATCTCAGGGACCCCAGAGAGAGGAGAGGCAGATGGTGAGCCCAGTCGCGGTGGTTAACCTCCAGATGTCGGGCCAATGCATCCAGAATCACATGATTCATTTGTGCGCAGGCGACATTCAAGGGGGGACCTCCAAGGGGCTGTTCGTGTTCTCACGATTCGTAGCAATCGACACGTTTCTTGGAAAAGCGATCCATAATGTTGGAACTTTGATGGAAGTTGAATTGCTTACATGGCCGTGAAGTCATTTACAAGCTTGGTCGCCATCTCTGGCGAGTCTGAGGTCTATAACAGGCAGATTTCCATCCACCTGTTAAAATGGTTCAGAACAATAAGCGGCATTTGTAAGCCGTTTCTGTCTCAAAATAGTGGGCTAAGGTATCTCCACTTTCTCTAGCGGTACTATTACCCTCAGGTTTCAAGGAAAAGCATGAGCGCTCTCTGAGCACACTTTCAAACCACTCCGTTACAACGCTGTCCGATCCCCTGTCACCTAGTGGCGGAAGTATAACCTAGGTTTCCTAATCACTAATAGATGGCAGTAGTGAAGCCTTTCCGGTTCGGGCGTCGCAGCCGAGTCTGGGCCGGTGCTGGGATTCTGGCCGCTCTGCAGATTTTGAACCGCTCACTCAGATATTTCGAGTATCCGACATGCAAAAGTGTATAATCAGCCTGCAGTATAACATGTCCAGAAAAGAATACGGACGAAGATGTGAAGTGGGTCGCGCTTCCAAACGAGTTGTGGTGCGAACATGGGGACCTGGCTTGACTATGTGCATGTGGGCGCGGTGATCTTAGCTTGAGTGGTATCGTTCGGAGCATGGTCAACTTCTTAATTATCGACCCACAACAAAAATACTGTGTAGCTCGAATTGTGTTGTGATTGATGCCGCTGTCATATTCTTTGTTCGCCGCGGATTACAGTACATTAATACCAACCACAAAATAAACAACTGGAGGAGACGGCAATGAAAGCGGTGCAAAACGATCTGAACATTCTGTATTTCTGTGAATGTAATCTCTGTCATATCTTACTCGTCAGGTATGTTTCTTTCTTGGGAACTGAAGTCCTGTAGTAAGTAAGGACTGATAGACACCGAAGTGCATGGGTGATGAAGGCCGATTCCGTGGCATTCCACAGGCTAGCACCATAAGCCACCATTTGAATGGGTATGATGTCATTTGATTTGATAAGATGAAAAAGCACAAGAGATGCACCAAGATCACCAATGTGATGCTTTTACCCAGTGATGTCCTTGTAATTAATCCTGGTTTGGCGTTATAGTTCGCTGGCAGGCATGTGACGCGCTCGCTAACAACGTAGGTAAAAACACTCCAGGAAAATATGAAGCGTAGGTAAATATTACATCATTTGCGTTATAGGGTGCCGATAGCAGGTTTTCTGCAAAATAACTGAAGCAGTTGTGTTGCCTGTAGCAGTCTTCGCAAAAAACACTCATTATCCTCAGTACTACTGTCATAGTCTTTCGTTGATGTTTGCTGACAATGACGCATTTTTCGCTTGGATGCTTCCTCCGAATAATATTGACATGTGCAAATAATTTTCTCTGTGCATTAGTCAGCAACATTTGTATGCCAGCTCCAATTTGTACACACAGGAAACTTCAGAAAAGGGTTTGCAGCTATGATATCAAAGGCAACAACCAATTTGATATTACCGCATTGTTATATATTAAACCAAAACTAACACTAATTAAATATTAGCATAACGTTAGCATACAAGTAACGGCTAACTAGATACCATTATGTTGTTATAAATTACGATAAAAGTGGACCGCCCATCAATTACGTTCCTATTTTTGGCCGTCTTTTCACCCCATACGCGTTGGGTACGTTCTGGTTACGCTGGGCAAACCCCCCTATTTCTTCTCCTAAATATGACGTCCGTTTGGCGCCTCCAATTTCACGTTTGCAGTATAAAGAACACGGAAGCTCACGCCAGGAAGGCAAATGTTTTGGAGCGTTTCACGAACGCATTCGTAAAATAGAAAGAAAAGACAAACCACCTTTGAATGTCTTTATCTCCATAAATGTAAGTCTTGATCGGAATATCAAAGTAGCTGGATCCCTGCTTACGAGGGACAAGAAGTTAAAGCTAAGCTAAACGAAAAACTTCATTCATAGCGTCCCATTTAGAATTGTATGTATTGTATGTGAAGATGTATTGTGATCGAAATATCAAGGTGTCTGCACGTTTTCACCTTCGTCTCATCCATCTACGAAGAAAAAGGTCAACAGGGCAGCTCTCGTCTACTCGAGGCCGCTTTCCTGGTCATGGTCTTCACTGAAGCTTGCTGCAGAACGACCACCCAGAATTAACGGGCGGCGTAGGGTCGTCGCCCATCGAAACCCATCATACATTATGTACCAGTGATGTCATTTAGGCGACCGACAACCAGGATACTCATGCACTTACCCTAACGTTGGAGAAGGTTGCATTGGGCAAAGTATCGGATCGATAGCGTAAGCCAGTCATTGTAAATGACAAAGTCATTTAGGCCTTAACATGCACTTAACGTTTCATGCACTAAACATGCTGTGAGCTAGCAGAAGCGGGACTGAGCCTGTGCGTTCCCCTGCCTATACGGTGGCGTGTTACGGGCGCGCTTGACACGGTGTTGTCTGAGGTCAACTCCACCCACAGCAGCTGCGGACAGCCGAGACCTGACACGGTGTTGGCTGAGGTCAACTCCACACGCAGCAGCTGCGGACAGCCGAGACCTGACACGGTGTTGGCTGAGGTCAACTCCACACGCAGCAGCTGCGGACAGCCGAGACCTGACACGGCGTTGGCTGAGGTCAACTCCGTATACAGCAGCTGTGGACAGCCGAGAGCCCGCTGCGTCGTTGGCGTCCGGGCCTACGCCAAGCCTGCAACGCGCCGCGCACCCTGCCATTAATTCAGAGCTCGACATGCAAACGCCGATGGCCGGGCGCCGCTCATGAATTACAAACATCGGGCTGGGGGAGTCTGTCGGCCGATTACTAAATTATTGGCCGCCCTCGCGGCCGGATTTGATCGGATTCGGGCGGCGGCCGAGCACACTCGTGGGACAGCGTGGTGATCAAATGGCGCTAATTAAGCTGGGACTGGTTGCCTGGAGTGCGGCGGGGAAGGCTGCCGAACGAGGGCGACGAGCAGACTGGAGCGCAGTTGTCGTCTCGCGATGTTTCAGCCCAGCGGTGCGGTGTCACGGTGCGACAGCTCTGCACAGGAGGGCTGTGAGAAACGCAGTCGATCCCCGACTCGTGAGTACGCTCGCGCAGTTATGCCATGCGACCCGTGAGAGCAGAGCAGAGCTTCCCAATCTAAGAACCCCTGGCTGCAGAAGCTTTAGCTGCCTCCCAGCTGACGCTTTAGTGTCAGGGAATTGCCCAGCTCTAAATAACGAACGAGACGATAACTTACGATTGCGGGTGATTGCTAGACAAATGGATGCACGAGTGCCTTGCCTACACCACTCGTACTTCAGCGGAGCAACGTCAGCAGACGATTATCGCCATGTACGTTTGTGGCTGTGCAGTGTTGTTTATGGATGCAAGACGGTTTCCACCATGATGTGTAATGGTTTATCAACCGCTACCAGTTGATCATAATGTTGATTAAACTAATTTGTATTAGCATCTCTGATAGATACTAGATAATCCCGGTCATACTCGTGTGTTATGCCTCCGATGAACAAGTTTTTTGGGGGGGAGGATTATCAAGGATCCAGCTAAACATATCGCAAAATCAAGCATATTTTACACAACTTAAGAAAGGGGAACAAGACCCATAAGTCAGATAGGGCACTTACGCCCTCTGAGGTTTGGACAAACGCATCTTATAAGGTAAACGATAAAGTCCCATTTTTGTGGCTTTCTAAGTGCGTGGATATCAGCTTATATTTCTCAGGCCAACTCAGGCCCTACGAGATACATATACGTATCATATAATCTCTTGTCATTAGAAGTTGCCAGGCGACATAGCCTGCGGGCTGGTAGCTTGTGGTACCTAAGTTTAGAGAAAATAATTCACGAAATGTTTGTTAGGAACATCAAAAATGTTAAAGAGGATGTCAACTTCCATCTGTGCGCCATTAGGATGTCTTCCAGCATGCAGCACAGGTATGCATCGTATTGGTATCATCGTGTCATGCACTTGTTTGCCGTGAACGCCGCCCACGGCTCCTATGCTCCAACTGATCTTTGTCCAGGTGATCCACGCCGACCCGACCTGACCTGACCCGATCTGACATGACCGGAATTGACCTGACCTGAACTGACCTGACCCGTCGCAGGCTTGTCTTACATTTCTGCTGCAGAACGCAAAAGCCCGCTCGGCGGCGGCGGGGCAGAGACGCGCTCCAAATGGAGCCTGCAGAACAGAGGCGCTTCTCACAACGTCCTGTTGGAAAAGATGACATCCGTGAGCGTTCTCTCCGACATTCTAAAGTACTCCCACGAGACCCCGCAAGCCCTGCAAGCGTAGCAACAGCAGGACGAGCTGAGCTCCGGGCCGTGGCTGAAGCCTCTTCGCGGCGTAAACAGGGCCGCTGTTTGCCTCAGCCGGCTGAGGACTCAGTCCGGCGCGTGACGTCACATCGACGACGTCCATCCCGGCGTTATCGACTGCGGGCGGAATTACAGATGCACCCCACCAGTCATCGAGGGGCGGGGGGAGGGATGCCCCGGCTTGGGCCGGCCAGTCACTCATTGACCTGTTGTCGGCGGCGGAGACAACAGAGGTGCGCAGGACGCCCGTCCGCGGCGGGGAGGCGGGATTGATATTGTCCAGCAGGAAGCCGTGGTCATCTCCGGACAGTAGAATAAGGAGAACGCTTCTGAATTCCGATGCCCGTTTTTCATGGCGTATGACACTGCTGCAAGGAGGCCTAGGCCCATCGTGCCCTGTGTAGCGTCTACATGAATAAAACGGATTACGCAGACATTGGCGACATTTGGATTTTTGGCACGTGCTTGCCTCATATACAACCACTATGCCAGGTATTCTTAATTTCGTAGTCAACCACGTCAGCCAAAAATGGGGACATCGGTAGCCATTTAAGGTGGCAACTAAATGCTGAGTAGCATTCTCTCTCATTTCCCGGCAGCATCTGACTCCACTTCAGGCGGTTCCCATGCCTGCTAGTAGTGTTCTTCTAATCCCCAAGTTTCACAAAGCAAAACCAGACCTTTCTCCACTCTTGAGCCGTACCGTGAAGGTACGCGGGACGCCAGCATGCATTACGCGAATAGCTAACTTGTGCTGGAGTAATAAATCAACAGCAGAACTCGTCGCATGTGGCTTGCAAGTGGCCTGCATGGTCCTATCATCTGCATCGTGTGTATGAGAGAGAGAGCGTGAGTCACGCGCAACTGACCTGGTACCCAGCACCTGTGCAGAACAGTTGACTCCAGCCATACAGCATGACCTGCTGGGGCACTCTGGACAAGCCCCGCCGCCTACCTCAGCGTCCGGTAAGCTGAACAGCCTCTTTGCCAGCCCCCGGGTCTTCGAAATGTATGTCGCCCCCCCCCCTCGCAGCTCAGCACGCGTGCGGCGCCCGGGGGCAGGCGCACTGTCGCCCCGTCACGCCACCCGTGCCTCACCCTGTCGCCCCGTCACGCCCCCGTGCCTCACCCTGTCGCCCCGCGGCATCGGCGGACGCCGAATGCGTGGCGCGCGGCGCAGTCGGCACGGCGGCGCGGCACGGCAGGCACGACCGGCTCCGTTATGAGAAGAGCTCGCTTGTTTATGGCCGGCGCACGCCGACGTTTTTATTGCCCCGGGGCAGGGAGTGAAGGATGGGGAGGGTTAGCGCGCGTCGGCGCCGACTGCACGAGGACATCCGCGTTGGCGGCATTCACCCCGAGAAGGGTGACCTTACGCATACGCCATTGTGCGCCCTTCACATAGTGCTATCAGACATAACATGCGTGTTGTTTGTAAGACTTAATCGCTCGATGAATGTAATAATCGAGCTAAAAAAACTCCGAAATTCCGCAGGTGGCACCTGTAAATTTTGTTTAGCGTGTTCATGCCGTCGGGAAAGGATCACGAAAAAGGAAAAAAGCAAAAACAAAAACAAAAACAAAAACAAACGAAAACAAAACAAAACACCCCCGCTCAATCGTTCCATCTGGATTGGATACAATGTCTTGCATAATCAATGCATTGCTTGGTGTTTGCCCTGCGCGTTTTCCTGCTGGAGTGCGCATTTCTTTTTAACCCGAGGGCAGAGTTACAGAGTATGCTGTTCTGCATAGATGCCTTTTATAGCAGCCCTTGGTCATGTGAAAATGTCATTAAAAAATTCCTCTCTTTTTAGCCTGAGTACAATCCCAAAGAATTTCCGACATACACATGTTGTTTCTTCAGTACAGCAGAATCATTCATGACTGAATTGACTGCTGGTATGTTAAGGGCGGACGAGATAAATGGCCACTACATACATCGCTTCGTTTGTCACCACCAAAGTCCAGCGTGTTATCATTGAATTTCGTTTCGCTGGCAGACAGCGCTTGAACCATTGCAATTTGACGACGAATTCATCCATTCATCTGGCAGATTTGTGCATTATTTGACACACTGGTCTGGCAACATAATGGCAAAATGTTTGTTCAACTTGTGAGTGACATCAAGTGTAAACGCAGTCTAGTTTAAAACTGGGTAATTGCTAGCGGCGTAATAATCTGATGGTAAAACATGACCATTAACGCGCCATGCATGTATGTGAAAGGATTGAGGTCATGTTCACTGATAAGTTTAATTTGCTGGAGGGGTTCATGTGAATTATTACTGATCTGAACTGAACAGAAGCACGTCTCTCTTCTCTTGTTCAACGCCATTGGGGACTTAGTCGCACTTTGTTCGCAAACTCTCCTGACAAAGGTTGGTCATTGGTCCCTTGCAGCGTCAGCTACGTATAAGTCATGATGCTGTAGGGAACGTCGCATTTCTTTGGGCATTCATTCCCCTCTTGTTCCTGACGTCCTCCGGAACAAGATGGAAGTCAACAAAATAATCGTCAGACGGCTCTTCAAATGACATTTTTGTTTAGAACAGGTCGTTAACCCCTCCCCCTTGATGAGCATGATGAAGTGCCATCCCGAGCGTGCCAATATGTAACAGGAGCGGCGGCAGCTCAGCGCCACACCCCAGCCTGGACACGTGGCGTGTCGGTGAGTCTGCCCGTCAGCCAGTCTCTTTCCCGCGCTCCTCGGGTGTGTGTGGGGGGGGGGGGCGGAGGGGGGGGACGGCCGCGTCCCTTCGGATTTTACAGGCCCAATAAAGAGCGGCCGAGTCAATACGCGACATTGGGCCGTGATTAGCCGGCACTGCGATGGACTACGGCTGGGCCGGGGGGAGCGGGGGGGGGGGGGGGGGGGGGGTATTATACGGCCCGCAAACAAGGCCGCCCCGTCGTCCCGCGTTCGGCCCCACGCGTTTTGCGTAACAGCATTGTAATTTGTCTGGGGTCTGTGTGCTTGTGATGTGCTGCGTGGCTCTATAAAACATCCTAGCCGTTGGATGTTGTTCGCGAAGCATATTTGATGAATAAAGCACCAACCCGTTGCATATCGGATGCGATCGAGGATGGATGGAAGTTGAGCAGGAACGTGGCTTCGGGTAACACATGAACCGGACTGTGTAACCTGCTGAACGACAGCGTAGCAGCCAGGAATAGCCAAATGTGGTCACTCAGGGAGCCAAGAGGCCCGACGGGTTCATGAAAACAAGATGAAAATTTAGGGATGAGCGTGACTGTGTTTCTACCTCTGCTTCAAACGCAAGGGCACGCATCAAGTGACATTTTTCAATGATCAGACTACATGTTATGTTAAAAACAAACTCAACTTCCTCATAAGTTCCACCTGAACATAAGGCAACCAAGTATAGCGCCAGCAAACCATCTCAATGTCATGGTACCAAATTATAGTCAGCATTTCCGAATCACTCAGCCTGAACCTATGGTTAAGTAACATCAGGCGGATAAATGGACCCAAGATGCACTGAATATGTGATAGACGGACTCTTTTGACTATTTGTAAAGAAATAACATTTTGTGCCCATTTTTCCCCGCTCTTATACATTTTACGACCTCGTCCCCAAACGGCAAATTTATTCGTTTGGTGTGTGAGCCCACGGGTTTGGTCGACCAATGAAAGCCTCTAGTAGATGGGCTGCGCGCTGGGCGACTACCTGGCGAGCCGGGTCAGCCGACTGGCCGCCGCCGCGGTGGTCCGTTCTGTCCCGTATGACCGCCGCTGCGGTGGTCCGTTCTGCCCTGTTGGGCCGCCGTCTTGCCCCGTCTGGCCGCCGCAGCACCGGTCTGTCCTGGTCCGTCTGGCCGCCGCAGCAGCGGTCCGTCTTGCCCCATCTGGCCGCAGCAGCACCGGCCCGTCCTGCCCCGTCTGGCCGCCGCAGCACCGGTCTGTCCTGGCCCGTCTGGCCGCCGCAGCACCGGTCTGTCCTGGTCCGTCTGGCCGCCGCAGCAGCGGTCCGTCTTGCCCCATCTGGCCGCAGCAGCACCGGCCCGTCCTGCCCCGTCTGGCCGCCGCAGCACCGGTCTGTCCTGGCCCGTCTGGCCGCCGCAGCAGCGGTCCGTCTTGCCCCGTCTGGCCGCAGCAGCACCGGCCCGTCCTGCCCCGTCTGGCCGCCGCAGCACCGGTCTGTCCTGGCCCGTCTGGCCGCCGCAGCAGCGGTCCGTCTTGCCCCGTCTGGCCGCCGCAGCACCGGCCCGTCCTGCCCCGTCTGGCCGCCGCAGCACCGGCCCGTCCTGCCCCGTCTGGCCGCCGCAGTACCGGCCCGTCCTGCCCCGTCTGGCCGCCGCAGCACCGGCCCGTCCTGCCGAGCGGGGCCTGCCCCCAGTCATTTGCAGTGACTTATGTTCCGTCCTTCAGACCTCGCGCGCCCAGCCGCGAATCCATTTTCTGGTGGCTGAGTTTAATTCCGTGCTGATCACAGGCCGAAGGTGAGGCGGCCGGGATCAATGGTGTCTCGCGGTGGGCGCGGCGTCCGCACCGGCAGCGGCCCGTGCAGAGAACAGGCCGCTCAACACGCGCCACTCTCGCACCGCTGACGGACGAGACGGAGCGACACATCTAAACAACATTGGAATATGAAGTGGTCTATGTGATGGGGCGAGCCAGCCGTTTAGTATCGTTAGATTAGCCGGGCGAGCCAACGGTGCAGTCTGTTACGATCTGCAGTGCGAGCCAGTTCTGCAGTGTATTACGATCAGCCAGGCCAGCCAGCCGTGCAGTGTGCTACAATCTGCCGGGCGGGGCTGTCGTGGAATGTTACAATGTGCCGGGCAGGCCTGTCGTGCAGTGTTACAATCTACCGGGCGAGCCAGCCGTGCAGTGTGTTACAATCTGCTGGGCGAGCCAGTCGTGCAGTGTGTTACAATCTGCCGGGCGAGCCAGCCGTGCAGTGTATTACAATCTGCAATGCGAGACAGTCCTGCAGTATGCTACGATCAGCCAGGCGAGCCAGCCACGCAGTGTGTTACAATCTGCATTGCGAGCCAGTCCTGCAGTGTTACAATCTGCCGGGCAGGCCTGTCGTGCAGTGTTACAATGTACCGGACAGGCCTGTCGTGCAGTGTTACAGTCTGCCGGGCGGGCCTGTCGCGCAGCGTTGCAATCTGCCGGGCGGGCCTGTCGTGCATTGTTACAATCTGCCGGGCGAGCCAGCCATGCAGTGTGTTACAATATGCCGAGCGAGCCAGCCGTGCAGTGTATTACAATATGCCGGGCGGTGCTGTCGTGGAATGTTGCAATCTGCCGGGCGGGCCTGTCGTGCAGCGTTACAATCTGCCGGGCGAGCCAGCCGTGCAGTGTGTTACAATCTGCCGGGCGAGCCAGCTGTGCAGTGTGTTACAATCTGCCGGGTGAGCCAGCTGTGCAGTGTGTTACAATCTGCCGGGTGAGCCAGCCGTGCAGTAGTGTGGTCTGACTGGGGCCTGGCTAGCTCACCAACTGGGTCTGACTGGTGTCAAGGACAAGCTCGCCAGGGACTTACGGCCAACGCCCGCAGCTGGAGCAGGTGCCCGTGGATGATGACGTCACTAATCACGCAGAAGCAGACGGAATGCAATAACGCGCATTATTGCAAGCGTTTTTTTTATGACGCGAGCTGATCGCTGACTCGGTATTGCAGGGTAGGCGATAAGAGAGACCGTGTGCGATGAAAAACTGAAATGCATTTAATGAGAACCGCCGCCTGCCGCAGCTTTTGTCGTACATTGTACGCGTAGGCGGAAAGAATGTAATCTCAGAGGCTTTCCATCCACAAAAAGTCATACAACGCGAAGAGATAATCAGAAAAGACAGGAATAGTATGACAGCTTAGGTGTTAGTCCTGAGAACTTTCTGCGCCCGCGCCACATTGAATTGCATAATAAGCATAGTTCCACATGCGGACCATTGTCTTTGAACGCGAGCCAAGGCTCGAATGTTCGGAAGATCGATCACGTCATGCTTTTTCTACTGAATAGATACCCTAGAATGATGCGATTTTCTATATTATTCTTGGTCCTCGGACATCCATCGAAACAGGCTTGCGAGGTTTACATTCCGAGTGGTGTTATTATGCATCGCAGCCCCATATCACCCAGATACGCACATACGACCCCGGCGTGGTACACTCCGCAGCGTGGTCCATTTCTTCTTGTGACTGTCAGGTTTCCCGACTAGTGATATTGCTAAATTTGCACTAGCACACTTCAGTCAAAGCATAACTACGGTCAATACACAGAAGTCATAAAATGCATGCCATTATCAATAGCACATGATGATCGTACGAGCGCTGGAAACTGGGGAAGGACTGGCAAACAGTAAATGTGGTAACGACAGCATCTTGCTATCGTCATCACCTTTTTCCACCTTTTTTCTTTGTTGGTCGCACGCCTTCACCAGCAACCCGCACATCAGCATGCGGTGATGACCTTCATGTATGCTCCAATTCGCACCCTTTTGTCTGCAGGGAGCGAGCGGCGCAACTTGCTCGTTTATCTCTGTGTTCACACCTGACATACCGATCTTTGCTCGGGTGGTGCCCTCCTCTGCCCGCCCTTTGCCTGCTCTGGGGCGATGGTCGAACAAATAGCGTCCGCTGACGGTCTGACACCAGAGCTGCAAAGCGCGATTACAATGCATGCCGCGGGCTGGCGTGTGGTTTCCGGACCCGGCGGTGGCGGCAGTGAATAAAACCATTACCTGCCCACTGTCGTGTGGCGAGAATGCCTGACCGCAACGGAAGCCTGCAAACGCTCCGTCCGCACGCGACAGAGCGGAGCCCCCGGCCGAACGGGCAGAGCTGGGGCGACGGGCTCCGCCTGCGCCCCGTGCGGCCGCCGCCTGCGCCTCGTGCGGCCGGAGCTCCGCCGACGACAGATCCTTCGAGCGCCACATCACCAAGCAGCCGGAGAGCTCAGGTGGCCGAACAGCCGACGCAAGTCAAACGGCACTACCGTATGTTCGGCGTTGATAGGGACGAGCCTGTTCCTAACATTAAACTATATCTGAAATAGCCCGACGGCGCACGGTCTGAGCGACAAGGAGCTGCTCTGATCGCCAGGCGAAATCTGCCGCGCGTTTGCAGCTTACACCTAAAGCCGCGGCTGTACACGTACATCGTCAGTTCCCCGGCGCGTGCGGTCTGCGTGCTGTTGTCGGGTGCGCGCGTTACGTGTGAGGCCCGCGCAGGACGCGGGTCTGTTCGGCTGAAACGGCCAGGTCAGACCCGAACCTGGCGACATGTGACCCGGTGACACTGCAGATCAGGTCACCGCTGTGCTGCAACGATGCCCCTCTTGTGATCTCTTGTAGGCAGCCCGTGCAGAACAAGGAACAAAATGGAGCACCCTGATTGCACCTGCCACCAGGGAACATAGGGAAATGTTAACGCTCGCAAAGAAGGGTTAATATATATATATATATATATATATATATATATATATATATATATATATATATATGCTGGCACTTGTGGAACACCGACTAACCGGTATGTGACTGTTGTTGAATAAGTTCTCCCTATTTGGTGACTCTGAAAACTCTTCTAATTTTTTCCGTGACTTATGCAAGCTGGTCTGAATTTCAAGAACCGCGTTTAGTGCGTCATGCTCTTTGGGACCCCGACAAGAGTTCGGAGCGGCTCGTGGGAAGTCCGAGGCCCTTTTCCAAGCAACTAAGTGATGGGAGTCGCAGGCAGACACGGAAAGAGTCTAACAACTTCGTGAGGCAGTCACTGAAGGATCAAACTGATCTCTATGCTTGCCGGTGACGGGCTGTTTAGAGTTCCGCAAAGAGCAGACATTCCAAGCCCCTAGATTGACGACTTAAAGCCCCAGCTTCTTCGCAGTGTAAAGAACTGTGCTCAAATTTCCATTGAACACCATTCGAAGCATGCAAATCTCATTTGCAATAAACTGTGATGGTGATTGAATGTTACCGGGTTCACCTCCTGCGCATTACACGGTTATTTTGTCTCATGACAGCGCCGATATCATACGGGCGTAGGAGTCATCAATCTCATGCGACGATGAACGCCGTTACCGATATTGCCTGCACGCACCACTAAACAGCCAGAAAATGCGCCGGTACGTCGATATACGCTTTGCCGTAATACGCTTATGAATTTGCGGAATTCACGGCGTCTCATTTGAAAAAACGGAATCTATTTAAAAGGCTTGACAAGTTCACGTGGTTTAGCTAGATACTCGAACAGTTCGCGAAGCGCTTTTGGCTTGTTTCGTCTCTTTCTTATCCTTAGGAGGTGGATATTTACTCCGTAATAATTATAAATCGTTTAACCTTGGCGTGAGTCCCATCAAAGACCAGGTCGCGGCAGGTATGCTTGTCTAGACATCATTCTACTCCACGGCGTTGCGGCCGAAGACAGAGCGGCAACATTTTGGCTATTTTGATATTTCTTGGGGGTTAAAAAGTTTCATTTTGGAATACACATTTTTGCTTGTTCTGGAAAAACTCAAATCAGAACACAGCATCTGCAGGCAAGTGTCTTAAATGAGGAGCGAACTGAATTAACTGGGCAGTACGACAGCTGCGGTGCAAGGGCAGTAACCATTTCGGCTCCGGAAACTGAAATTATGTATATGGGTCATCTACCATGTTTCGCATCGGCTGTAGTCTAGATCTACCATGGTTTGCAAAACGCGCTCATCTGTTCTGTGGAAAGTCAGGACAACTGAAAGTGCGCGCATGGTTAACCAGTTCAGACGGGAACTCATCTTCGGTGAACGAACCTCAGAATCATTACCGGCATCCCGCCACGCATGCAAAGCTGCGTGTGCGTGCTGCGGGAATATCGCTGCAATTTGGAATGCTAATTATAATCGACACGAACCGCCGGAACCTTTGATGGGCTATTACAGAGCGTGTGGACCTGCGCAGTTTGTATCCACTTCTGGCTAATTCCCCGGGCCAATCGGATGCAAAGCGGTGCCGAAAGCCATGCGGGTGATAACGCGGGCAGCGCGTGCTGGCTGCGGCGGTCCAGAGGCCACGGGAGCCCAAGCGGGCTGGTGCGATCGTGTAAGGCCTTCCAGCGGTGCCGGCCTGTCCACTGCGGCCGGAGGCGCGGCAGCTCATCACAGGATGTTGCTGTCGCGAGCGTGACTGGCGCAGTGTTGAGAGGATAGCTAACGCAGTTGGCGGCGCTTTGTTGGCGGACGGCGACGCCGTGGCTCAGTGATGTAACGCGCAGCTGTCTCGCCGTCGAACAGTCCCGGGTTCGAGACTCGCCACGAGCCGCACTACCGCACTCCCCGCGGCCGGCGCCAGCGCCCGGCGCCAGCGGCTTGAATGCTGATGTTCGCGGCAGCCGCCCGGCTGCAGACACTGGTTGATGGTGTGACAGCACCGCTGGGCGGCGCCGACGGTCTGGTGGGCGTCGCGGGGCGCGTGGATAACGGCTACCGGCAGGCGGGCCCGGCGACTCCCGGATCAGGCTGCAGCAGCAGCAGCAGCAGCAGCCGACTGTGGGCGCGGCAGAGGCATCTCCTGTCGCGCGGCGGCCGTGACCAGCGGCTGCAATGTCTGTGACGAGCGAATACAGAAGCTGCAGCCAGCGGGGATATGTACTGTAACCAGTGGGTACATGGGCTGCAAGAAGTGGGTACACGGGCTGTAACTAGCGGGTACATGGCGGCCTAGCCTCAGTCTACGAGCGGCAGCCGCTGAACTGTGCCGAGGGCGGGCTCACTGGGTCGCGGCACGGCGCGCACCCCACGGCCGTTTGATCGCGCCTGTCTGATGTGCGATGTCTGGCGCGCGGCGGTCGCTGCTGCGCGCAACTGGAGCTGCACGCTAAGGATGGGGGGAGGGGGGGGGGGGGGGCAGCTCCGATCTCGGTCAGGGTTCAAGAAAAGATCGCGGTTCGTGCTTCACCTGACAGATACCCTCCCCCTTTCCCCCTCCTCGTCCCCCTCTCGAACGCTGTCGTCTCCGCGCCGCAAGCGACCTCTAACGGCAAGCGTCGCAGACCGGCGAAGTTGGGTCACGGTGGATCTGGAGGTAGGCCGCACTCTGCCCAGGCTTCGCGATTTACGACCGGGGGCTTTACGAGCGCGCGGCGAACCTCGGAAATTCTGTGACCTTCGCAGTGCCGCAACAGCTTGTTGCAGTCCAGCGCAGAATTCTTTAGAGGTCGTATAAATTCATGAGCCACCTCTTCGGTGTTTCCCGGGAAGTATTGGTCTACAATTCAAATGCACCGCTGTTTGTGATAAAATAGTGGGCATTTCTAAACCCTAGAACATTTTTGGGCGCTGGACTAATTTATATGCATTTGCCGGATCCAGAACTGCGGTGGGCATAATGCTAGGGTGTTTTTCGCGTCGAACTGTTTACGTTTCAATGTCGAATAAAACTGGCGGTGGAGATGACATTAGCCTTAGACTGGTGTAGTTTAAGCCTGACCCAGTTCAAAGCCTTGACGCGCCCCAACTGTCGTGCCCGGTAGCAGGGCATAGCAGAGCCCGACACAGACCCTGGCCCGCTCACGACTCACCGCAGCGGGCTCGGCCAGCTCACGACTCACCGCCGCGGGCTCGGTGAGCTTATGACTCACCGCCGCGGGCTCGGTCAGCTCACGACTCACCGCAGCGGGCTCGGCCAGCTCACGACTCACGGTCGCGGGCTCGGCCAGCTCACGACTCACCGCCGCGGGCTCGGTGAGCGTATGACTCACCGCCGCGGGCTCGGTCAGCTCACGACTCACCGTCGCGGGGCTCGGCCAGCTTATGACTCACCGTAGCGGGGCTCGGCCAGCTCACGACTCACCGCCGCGGGGCTTGGCCAGCTTATGACTCACGGCAGCGGGGCTCGGCCAGCTTTTGACTCACCGCCGCGGGGCTCGGCCAGCTTATGACTCACAGCAGCGGGGCTCGGCCAGCTCACGACTCACCGCCGCGGGGCTCGGCCAGCTTATGACTCACCTCAGCGGGGCTCGGCCAGCTCACGACTAACCGCCGCGGGGCTCGGCCAGCTTACGACTCACCGCCGCTGGGCTCGGCCAGTTCCACGGCCTGACGTCGTCGCGTGCTGCGTGCCTGCCGCCATCGCAGGCCAGATACCATCTCCGCCCAGCCCTTCCCCAATAACCAGGCGACGCACAATGGATAAGCCCTGGAAACCGCTGCATCATTGATTTTCGCGCCGGATTGTCACTCGGCGCGAAGGGTGGCTGGGAACGGTATTGGGAACGGAGGGGAATTGAATGTTGACACCGACCATGCCAAATCGTTAGCCACGCACACATTATGCCTCAGCACGCACACATTTCGTCTGGACCCAGAGCTCCTGAGAGTGCGGTGCAATGGTTTTGAGTGCATCGCGCCGCCGTGAAGCCACCCATGGCATGAATAACATCCTTTCTGAGAAGATTTTGACTTCTAATTCGTGGGAGAACTTCGCCGAGCAGCTCGGAACAAAACTATGCCTCCGCCCAGTGGAGCGAGTCGGAAAGTGAGCCGCGTGCTCCCAACTTTACCAGCAACAAGTCCCTGCAAAGGTCTGGTGCGGTCGAGTTGCTCTGAAACTGGGACCGCCCGGCCGGCGGCCAGGAAGCCGACGCCGCGTGCGCCGCGTCCGCCGCTCACGCCAGCCTTCGCCCGCCGCCCGTGCGGCTCGACGCCGGCGCTACCCGGGCCCCAGGCACGCTACTTCGATGGGAGGGAGCACGTCGAGCACTCTTGTGGTCGCCGTGGGGAGGCTTGGAGTGGCCGGGGCAAACAGGGCGCCAATCGCCCACGGCCGCAGTGCCGCACGCAGACAAAGGGTTTCCGCGCCGTGGTGATATGTATTACAGACGCTAGTTTGCCGTCGGAAAACTATGCTATTGCTTTTGCTTCGCTTAGCTTCTGGTGGCAAGCGCCCAAGCTTTTGCGTGTATTCATGTGGTAGTGGGGTGTTATGCGCATTGCTCCTTATGCGAAAAGAAGGGGGGGGGGGGTTGACTGAAATAGTCATTTGAAGATCATTCAGTGAAGTTCACACTGCTGTTCTTAAGACCTAAAGCTCTCTAGTTTCTGAGCTACACGTCCGCGAATATGTGCAGACTATTTTGCGCAAACTATTTCAAGGTCATTCAGGCATGCATAACACAAGAACGCCATTTGATTTCTGCCATCCCATGGACCATGCGGCGTTCAAGACCGGGAAGTATATTATCGTCGAGCCGTACAGACCTGACATCCCTGATTACGATATGCAAATATTGCGGAAGTCAAAATCAGTGTTTTCAAAATCAATGTTGTCGATCTCAGTGTCAATATCAATGTTGAGTAAGTTGTGCAGGTTTGAGTCACGAATCACATTTTGAGCCACATAATATAAGACGCTGGACATCGTTGCTAGTTATTGCGGAAATAAGATTTGTAATCGAATACTTCAAGAATAAAAGCATACTCAAACATGTGAATCTAAGTTACGTAAATTGCTAAGTGTAGTTATGGGGAACATCATGCTTGTAGAGAAAACAATGCTAACTGTCCTATTCCTCAAAGAATAACCAGAACAATGAAAAGATAGATGGATCGAAATTTCGGCCATATGCCTTTATCAAAACGAATGTCAGGTGAGCCGTCAGCATCTACTGACATTCGTTTTGACAAAGGTGTGTAGCCAAAAATCAATCTTGATAGCTTTCCTTTATTCTGGATACTCTTCGAGGAATGAGGTTGTTAGTGTTGTCTTATCTGCAAGTAAACCGATTAAACTCACGTATGAACGTGCAAGAACATCCCGATGAATGACCAAAACACAAGCACATAACGATATTTGACTCAGCAAACACTTCCAGCGCCGCTGCTGCCATATGTCGATGAGTTTGAAGTGCTTTATTTTAGTGCTAGGGTGGCAAGTTCGCACGGTTAGTTTGGCAGCACCTCGATGTCACACAAATGTTTCATGACACAATAAAACGATGAGGCATCGATGCGCATACTTCCTTCAATATCTTCAAGCGTGGAACATTTCCGTTAAATATCGCACCATGTATTTAAAGTTGCACTAATAAATAACAAATATTGGTATGCGTCTAGTTCAACTTCTGTTCAAACTCCATTTCAAAGTCATGTTCTCACCCCATTTCAGTTTATGCGCCCGCTTTATTTGACTTTTAACCTTCGCAGGTCTGGAGCTGTTTCCAATCGCATTATTGGCGGGAGGCGGAGGGGAGGCAGCCCCGCGTCCATTTGGTTGCAAAATGGGCTAGAGTCACGATGCAAACAAACAGTGGGCGGCTTGGCGTCTAAAGAGTTCAACACGGCCCGGTCTAAGCCCTGGGGTGAAACTTCCTGATTAAACAAACTGTTTTGTGCTGCGGAACTCAAGCACAATGCGTCTCTCCGGAACCTAGCATGGCATTTATCAAGTCCCAAGAATGCAAAATCACTCTCTAAACTGTATACAGTAAGAGAGAATGCCCAGCGCTTCATCAAAGGTCATTGGAGGCCATCGACGTTATTTGGCGTTAAGAAAATCATCGTCCTTTCGGATATGACCGGTATGTTTTTTTTTTACCCGACTGCCGGGAACAATGGAAGGTCGACAGTTGTGAAAATGTAAGAGTTCGGGAAAGCCACTCCTTAGTATCCTAACATGAAATGGGAAGACCAAATTATTTAAACAAAAAATGCGCCATGAACGTATCATCAGCCCCAGTGAGAAACCCGACATTAACCCGGCCCGGTCACAGTATTGTTAGCTTTCATGCTGCTGACCTGTAGTGGTTTTAGTGGTCTCAGATTTGCTTTATTGAGCCGGTCTTCTGATCACTTCTCTCGGCGAGGCTTAAACACCGATGTTCTGATTAGCTCTCTTGTCATTGTTTACCACGCTTCGAAACTTTTCAATTAAGTATGTCGGAAAGATGGCTCACAAATATGATTTGTGAAAAACAAAGAAAGCATTAGTCATTTTTGATCAGATACATCGGCGTTTTCAGAACCCGATATGACCCCTGTGCCCCGATGGCGGTCCAGTCGCAGTTCACCCCTCGGACCGCTGCGGGTGAGCGTATCACGAGGTTGGCGCTGGCCGGCGCTTTGAGGCTGCCCCCTTTCCGGCTGTCGATGTCGCGTAGGGTATTTTCATATCGTACGGCCTCGTCATGGAACCACCCGCCGCCGGCCGTAATGACCTCCCGGAGCCGTGCCGCGCTCATGCCTCAGCCTGACCACTGTGAAGAAGAGGGTTTTGTTTTGATTTTGTAGGCTTATCTCAAGCTCTGGAGGTGTCATCATTTTCCCCGCATTTTCGTGTTCATCGCGCAACTTGTGACACATTGACTCGAATCAAGCATTAAATCATACAAATGGGGTGATTCACAGTATATCCATGACATGATAACAAACTTCACTGAGTTGTAATCAAGACGCGCCAATCGCGTCCTTTGTCCGTATCACACAACACATCACGACTGCAATAAAAAGAGTTGTGTAGGTAAGCAGTCAATAAAGACGTCGCGATTTTTTATATATTCATTGGAAGAGCAGATGTGAGCTACGTTTTGATGACATGGTAAACCTCACTTACCTTATGTTCAACAAATCCACGATTGAAAGAAGTAAAAGAGGCTGGTTTAGGTTTTCTGTCATCATTTTAGAAGACTGTCAGACCTTTGTAGGATGGAAGCCAAATGTGTTTTGCTGCTTTGGTCCCTGACGTTGAACTTGTTGTTGCGTGTAAATAACTGAGTTGGCGAACGTCTGTACCCGTCTGGTGGTTGTCTGCTGGCGTCAGGGACGCTCCTGGTTTAGCGTCACTGGCCGGTGCAAGATCCGCCGCCGCCCCGGGCCGGCGCCTGCAGGATGTTATCGATCAGTGATCACGCTTAAACACATGTGGCTAGGGCAAAATCAAGACCCTGTTGCAGCTGAATGGCCATCTCCGACACTGCTGAGCATTTAAGTGTGTTTTGCGCAATTTGAGAGGCTTTACATCTCCTTCAAACCAGACGTATGCGTGGCGTGTGAATGGGTCCCGGATCCCAAGAACGCTTCAGCCAAACGTTTGAAGTGTAAGCTTGCTCCCGGGGCAAAGATGCATAGTCTTATGAATCATTGGATAATTTTAGGATCACTTTGATCAAGATTGCGGACTTAAAAATAGCTTAATTCGATGCCAAAACGATACTTGTCTTTAGATGGGCTATGGATCCATCAGGGCTGGAGACGATTTTGTGGCCAACGGGCAACAGTTGCCTTGTGTTAAAGGGAATGTTCCACATTTGAAGATATTGAGTTAGGCATCCGACATGATGGGAAATGCTTTGTTGTAATTATTGGTAAGCTTTCAAGGTTTAAAAATGACGCTGGGTAGCAAAATTTTAATTAAAAAAACAAAAATGTGCCCCATCACGTCATTGTTTGAAGGCGTCATGAAATGAGTTTGTGACGACAGCAAAACCTGACAGCATCTGGCAGCCAGACCTGAAGAATACCTCAAAACACACGAAAGCTGACGCCAACCGGCCATTCTCGTGGCGGGGGCTGTGTCGGGGGGGGGGGGGGGATTGGTAGGTGTGTTATTTGTGGATTTTTTGTCTTGGTGCTGGCCACAAGAAAAGCTTTCGTGGACTGTTTGACGTGCGCAGCGTAGCGGTCGCCAGCTTTTACGGCAGATTATTAATATCAAAGCACGATATGCTCTGCTGCTGCTTTTGCTGCTTTGCTGTTGATGATTTTGTCAATACTTTATTGCCGACCCATCGTTGCGCGCAGTGCTGTAGTCCTGACATTGATATCATGTGATGTGTACAGTGGTCACTGTCCTTATTGTTTGTAACTGAAAATGGGGTGTCATGCCAAAATAAATAAATTTGTAACATTGTCTTTATTGTCTGCAACTGGAAATGTGGTGTCATGTGAAAATTAACAAATTGGTAACGTTGCCATGCATTCATTGCCAAAGCATTGCTATTGCTACGGTAAAGATGGTAAGCTTGGGCTAATAATAATTCTTTGTTGCTTAAAATTGTTTATGCAATTAATAGTTGACCCTGATATAACCATCGTGGTGCAATGACATTCTTGCTGCAGACAGTCCCTTGGCATTGTTAAATAATTCTTTACCAGTCATTCATAAATTATAAGCTGCTATCTCATAGGTTTGACGTAGAGTACTCAACCAATGTGGTACATTGTGTAATGACACTGGTCAATAGCATTATTGTGACACTACATCGGTGCTGTACTGTGGCATGACATAATGAACAACAATACGGTTTTCCACTGCAAACCATGCCGCTTTCATAATACATTCCAGCATGAAAAAATGGGTCATGCATGCGCTCTTGTGTTGATTTCCATCTGACATATAACTGACCAAAAGCACATGATACGATATACAAATCACTTTCAGCGAAGCAGACAACCAATAATTGGCACCTCTTGTTCAGCCTGCTTCGGGAATCCAGAAAACGCAGGTGAGAAAGATGCAAACACATCTTTCACTTCCATGGTCATACGACATGCTGCAGCCATCATACGTCTTCACTAAAAAACAACAGGAAAACTTTTACATGTGGTGAAATGACACTGCAAACACGCAGACTCTACACGAGGCTGGATATATGACAAGTGCATGTAGTTGTTGGATGGGCAAAATGCCAGGAAGTGATGATGCCGCCAGTGCACACAAGGCTCGTGATAAACATTATTAAGTGCTGTCCAAGACACCAACAAGAAAACTTTTCCACCTTTCTCAGCACCCAGCGTCCCACGCAAGTTGCAGTGACTATGGCATTGATTGCTCAGGAGCAATGCTCGCCTGCATACAAGATTCGCGAAGACAGCAAAATGTGCATCAGTAATAATAAAGCTCTATATTTTCAGAATTATTTAGGGAAAGACAATTTTGCAAAGCCATATAACGTGAGCCCATACTGAGCATGCCCATTAATGAGCTGCACACACCAGCCCCTACTGCCAAATGAATTGCTGATATAATGGCATGCAATGGATTAATTACATGCCGTAATACCTCAATAGGTTCACAATGTTGACAAGATCAACATGGAGTACCAGTACCAGTACTTGCCTTTGTGCACCCCTGCAACGTAAGTGCTAGTGCTTCTCTCAGTTTGCCAGCATTCCTTTGTCATGTTCAAACACAAACATAAAGGTAGAGGCAGGCATCAATATCAATAGGCATCAATATATCAGGCATCAATATATCATAATTTATTGGGAGTCAGTAGACTGAAGAATACCAAGACAATGTTCTCTCTCAGAAGAACAAACCTCGCACGCACACTCCCCATCACATCAATACCGATACAAGCCACTGGCACGCTCCACCAGTGATTACACGCATTTCGAGCCCCCGATTCATACTCTTGTCAAATAAGTGCGATCTTACATTTGCACAGCTCGCGGGACTATCAAATTGCAGGTTTTCTCGCACTCTCCGCACAGATCTTCAAACACAACACCGGACTCCATCGCGACCTCCCTTCGAAGCAAAGTCCCGACGGGGGTTCATGGTAATGCAGCTCAAGAGGTTCTTCTTGTAAAACACAGTTGTTTGCTCAACATTTAAGTTTGTCGTACCATGCGTGTGAAATACTTAGAGAAATCTATCTAAAATTGCTATAACATTTTGCTAATTTGCCCTAATTTCATAATGCCTTGCTAACCCATAAACCCGTGCAAGGTTCTGTGCTTCGGTACACAAGGCGCCAACCGAGCTGTCTGTAAGAGATACGTTAGTAGCATAAGAAAAAAAACGCCAGCAGGACAAAAAAAGACAGATTTGCCGACACGTCTTCTTTTTTGTAACTTTGAGAGAGTGCCCATTTTTTGAGTGCCGTACTTTTTTGCAGACAGTGGCGCTCTTTTTTTATAACATTGACCCGTGGCCTAGAAATAAGGAAAAATGACCCATTCACGACGAGTGTCACACAAACCAAAATTGCTCACGCTTGTGTCCGCGACACGCAATCAGCCGTAAAATCTTACTGACAGCCAATCATCTTCCGCGGACTGTACCACATGTGCAGCATCATCGCCTTTGCGAATACATCAGTGGCCATGCTGTTTTGACCATAAACAAAAAACAGCCTGTTATATCACGGAGATCTAATGACATTTCTATGGCGTCATTAATCAGAAGTTGATTTTGAAGTTGGCCATAAATAAGACTTCGTAGTTTGCGGGCGTGTAACTCAGGAACCAGAGCGTTTCGAGGGCATATCCGTGAACTGCATCAAAATGTCCTCAAGATGGCTATTTCAGTTCAAAACGCCATACAAATGTGGAACATTGCCTTTCAATATTTCGAACCTGCTGAAGTTAAACGGTAATCTGCCCAACTTGGTTTGGCTTTTTAAACCTAAACCGAAACATAAAATAGAGCTTAGATCGAGTTAAATGTATCACATTTCTTGGAGATGAACAGCAAATCGTTAGCTATCCCATTGGAATTTAGAAGTTCTTTCACCTCTTAGCAAGCACGGAATTCATATTTTCATCTGTTTTATTTTTCGGGTCGTATCTGCGCTCTAAACTTTGCCTAAAACGCAAGTCAAATGCGTTGCTTGACTTGGCGTCAGGATGAGAGATACGAAAAATCTGTTGAATACTAAAAAAAAACTCCATCCTGAAGGTTCTTTAAAGTATCCAGTATAACGCACTAATTGTTAGCTATGGTAGCATGGATCGTAAGCCACGAAATCATTCGCCAAATTATGCCCCTAAAAAAAGCAATGAACGGTCATAGACGATCATTTACAAAATTTTGAAGTGGGCTGCATCAGAAGATTTTTGATCCACGATTCGATATCCAGCTTTCATAATCTATTTCTGGAATCCACTCACATGTCTTCTTTAAGTTCACAGTCTTGAGGGCACTGAAGTATCCGTTCCGAACCGTCCCGAGAATTCACCAAGTTTCAGGTCTGCATTTCCGGGGGCTTAATGGGTACTCCGGGGCACTAGATCATTTCCAGTTCTTTTGGCTATTTTAGGCACTGTGACCATCCCGTGAACGTTTGAATATATTTAGCAGCATTACTCACCTACGGACTCATTGGTTGTCGGGGAACCTGTTGAACTGCCTCGGGCTCCTCTCCCGGCGCGGAGTCGTCATTAGTGTATCAATTTGGTTCGGGTGATTATTGTTTGATTGCGGGGGGGGGGGGGCGTAATGGCCGAATGGTTAGCGCGTCGGAATGAGGGAGGCACGGCTTCGAATACCGGTTGCTCCATGGCCCATGAGTGCTAATATGTATATTGTGATCGCTGGCGCTGCATGAGAAGAGCGTAACGAGTTCGTCGCGTTCTCTCAAAAAATATGATTGATAAGTTGATTTGATTGACTGATACTTGCCTGATACGGCCTCTTCAGAATACGTGGACCACCTGATTGTTTCCAGGTCCCTCGAGACTAGTAGGCAGCCTCGAGGGCACTTGGGCAACCCAGCGGCTCTTCGACATTGCTAGAGCACCAGTTGTTTTATCCATGGGCGCTTTTCGTCTCTTGGCCGTTTTTGACCTTGCAGCACCCACTTGGTACACTTCACAGTCCCATCACCCCTCGCTTATCCTGGGCCTTGTGGCATCTAATGATCCCGCCTATCGTCAGCTGGGAATTCCCTGTCATTCTTGGTCCCTTTGGCCATCTCCGATCCGGACCTTGGCGAGCGAGGCTCTTTCCGGTTTTGGTGCTATTTAACCGCTTCAGCACGCTTACATATTCATTAAAACTTTTACTGTTTGGCTCTTTGGCTGTCTCGAGACTCTTTCACTATGTTCTGGGCTCTCGACTGTGCCATAGCTCCACTGCTTCGAGCTCCTCAGCATCTTAAGTTCCCAAAAAACTTTCTGCTCGATAGTCAAGCACCAACGCTGAAATTCGGCCTCATCGGCCCAGGTCGATTGGCATTGATATGCGGACATCCGACATAGGGACAGGGGCAGGGGAAAGGAGCACAGAGTAAGGCCACAGGGAACGGGACATAAGGGTTGGGGCATGGTAGTAGGGCCAACGGTACACTGCCCGTTTCAGGCTCTTCTGCATATGGGGTCCGCTTTATCGCTTTCAGATCAAGGGTTGTTTCGGGTCGCTGGCTGCTTTAAAGCTCTTGGCCCAATATATTTCCCGTAACGCGACTCTTACACCTCTCAGGGCATCTTGCAACTATGTACATTTATTGGTGGCGGATTCCTGCAAGCGTTCAGTGTCTTGCCTTCCTGACTACTTCAGGACCCTCAGCTGCCTTTGGTCGATTAGGCGACGGAAGCTCCTTGATTGCATCGGGCTCATTAACTGTCTCGAGGACCTGGACAACGTCGTGACCTGTGGCTGTCTCGGGCCTCTCTGCCTTGCAGCAGCCCTAGGGCGCTTGGGGGCCCTTCATCATCCCGGGGCTCTTAAGCCGTCCCGGACCCTACGCTGACCGTAGGCTGAGAACCTGAGATTGTCTTGCCCATCTCTGTATCAGTGCCCCTCAAACCTCTCGAGTACTTTTTTTGGAAACGTTGACTGCCTAGGGGCTTCTCGAATACTAAGTGATGTTTCATAGTCTCAGGGCCTGCTGATCGTCCTTCTAAGCCTTTGAGACATTCGACATCTAGAGAAACCCGAGGCCACACGGAAAACCGTCTTTGGAATTTTGAAGGGTTCTGTGAAGTCGTATACAACATGCGGGAAGATGTATAATTTTGCATTTACCTACACAGACACGACACCACTGGGGTAACAGCTGGCTACAGCTTGTAGCCAGTTGTACTTGTAACACCAGTTTGAAACACCTGCGCATAAAATCGGTCGCACCATTCGTACAGTTGGCCACAGATCCAGCAAATCAGCGCGCCAGAGCAATTCGTCTGAGTCCGAGACGCGCATCAGAGTCAACGGTACCAGTGCATGTGTTCGAGCGCACACACCCGGCGCGCCGGGCCTAGGACGCCCACTACCTGTTGATGTGTCGCTGGCCCGCACACCTGAGCTCCGCGTCTTCCTGGCCCGCCGCGTAGAGCCTCGCGCCGTATCGGTGAACCGCAGCAGAGACCTCAACACACTTGCGGCCGCGTATCGATTTGTTGCGGGCGGTAGCGCATGTGTTGTCCATCAAACGCGGCTCATATCAATTAGCTGGCGGTGCGGGCGGCAGAAGCACAGCTGGAGTTAAAGCGCGGACCTGTTCTTTTCTCGGTCGGCTGCAGCACACCTGATGCGTGCCAGTGACGTCATGTCTGACAGGTTCATCAGCTGTAAAATACGAATAGGTAGGCGGACATTGGCGTACCTGCTGTGTACCAGTGACGTCAACTCCGCCCGACCCATCAGCCGTGTATTCCAGCTGAACAGGCCGATGTTGGCGCACCTCGCACGTGTGTGCCAGTGACGTCAGCTCTGCCCAACCCATCAGGGTGATGGCCTTCCGATGTCACGTTCTCTCAACTGCTCTCCAGGTTTCATGATAGTCAGGATGTTTCGGTGGCATGAACGGTCAGGCTGAGCGCCTCACGACTCGATGAAGCTGAAAAAGCGCTCGTCGTTAGTCGCTGCCGGTCTGTCCAGGGCACAGCGGCCGTCTGACGCGCCTCTGCCAGTCCTGCCGCACGTCACAGTCTCTGCCGGGCCTAACGCCACTTGTCCAAGCGTACAACAGTCTGCCAGTTCTAGCGTTGCTTTTCCGCCCGTGCAACAGTCTCTGCCAGGTCTAGCGGCGCTTTTCCGACTGTACAACAGTCTCTGCCAGGTCTAGCGTTGCTTTCCCGCCCGTACAACAGTCTCTGCCAGGTCTAACGCCACCTTTTCTCACTTACAACAGTCTGCCAGGCCCAGCGCCGTTTCTCTGCCTGTACAACAGTCTGTTACTGGCCCAGCGCCGCTTTTTTACCCGTACCACAGCATGTTACTGGCCCAGCGCCGCTCCTCCGCCCGTACAACTTGCTACTGGCCCAGTGCCGCTTCTCCGCCCGCACAACAGTCTGTTACTGGCTCAGCGCCGCTTCTCCGCCGGTGCAGCAGTCTCTGTCAGGCCCAGCTGGGAGATCACACGCACACGCAGCAGCCACTCGATGCCCCACAGCGCACGGTCTACTTCAGATCGGTTATCAATTATTTGCACGAAATGTACGCGATCTCAAACTCGGGTGGTCTCCTTCAACGCACGAAGTTTACCAAAATCAACCGTAGGTAACAAGGCAATGAGCTTTTACGGTTTTCATAACTGCTTAATGTTGTTATTGTCGGATGGTAAGGTGCCGACAATGAGCAAATGTTTACCCGACAATAAAGCAGAAGCCAAACGATTCAGGAATGAACGTCACACCGTGTGCCGTTGCTAGCAGGACTAGCGCGAGGCAAGCGAGCGGGGCAACTCACGCGGCGGAGACGGTGGCGCGCGGCGCGCATGGCGGAGGGCGTGGGCCGCGTCCCGCCGCGGCCCGCCCCACTGGCCGCCTGTGCGTCGACACGTGCCGTGATGGCGGACGACACGTGTCGCGGCAGCGTGGCACGCCCGGCCGCCCGCTAGTGGCCCGGCTCCCTGGAGCGTGAGGCCAGCGACCTGCGGTCACCCGAGCTGATACAACCCCCGCCGACACGACAATGACGGAGTGGACGTCTGTCCATGTGCACTTACTCGACGAGTGAGAGGAGTGTGGGGGGGGGGGGGGGGGGGAGGGGGACGGTCTGCAGGCTGTGACAAGGTGAGAATATGATGCATTTACAACATGAGATTGGTCGTGCGTGCTGGTACACGCGTATCAACCGTGGCATCGTGGAGTGTCGGATACAAATGTGACGCTTGGAGTCCAAGAATTGTCCCACGGTCCGGCGCATAGATCAAACATCCATTTCGCGAAGATGTTTCGCTTTGATGTTCCTTCGCCGAGATGTATGATCTCATTTACAAATGCCATTAAGATAAACTGCTCTTGAAAGCCAGTTGCCCATCACAGATACCGCAATTCGCCCGCATAAAGTGCCTGAGCCACACCAATGTACCAACTATGTGAACATGCCAGAGACGGATCTTGGTGAACGGCCAGCTCTTCTGGGCAAATTTGGTGCTCAAGGACGAAAGACCTGAGCTTAGAGCCAGAGACTTAACGCAGTTGCATTGGCGCACGGCTTATCGGTCGCACGGCATTCGCATCAATTGTTTAAAACGATGTTCAGGTAGATGGTATACCCTCGGCGCCCACTTCATTTGTTGACAAATTTATGGATTGATGAAAAAAGAACCTTGTCATCACATCAAATTATCACATGGTGTACTTAATATTTGAGAGAATAATGATGGGTCATTTTGTTTGAATGGTAAGATTACTTCGGGTTGTAAGAAAATGGAACCCATGGAGGATTTCGCAAAATTCAGAAACCTCACCTCCCCATATTTCTTCATCATGAAAGACGATTGCTTCGAAAGCAAGAGATTAAACGGTGTGAATAGAATTGTTTTAATAATGTATGATAAGCTTAGTCCCGCGCTTTATCAAAGACGGACTGAAGACGCACCTGCGACATATATTTTGTCCAAGAACAATATGGTATTAATTCGCTCTACCAACTTTGCTAAGTTTTTATTAGACGAGGCAATCGCAGAAACGTCTCGAAAGAAGGCCTATTTGGAGACAGTGCTTATGCCCATTTGAAGTGGCCTCGTCTTTCCTGGAGCCCAAAGGTACACTTACATGTGTTCTACGCATGTAAGAGTTTTTCGCATCACTTTTCGCGAAAATAGACCAAGACTGGTTGACAGGTTCACACAACTTCAAGCTAAACGCCGGGTGATGCATTGCTGTAAAGAACGGGTTGACAGTCAAACAAGTCAAAAGAGGGTAAATAAGATATCGTCCGTCGACCTTAGCAACGCAGGATTTGGCCTTCTCGGCAAATATTCGAGCTTTGTGCACACGCAGTCAGCACCCAAGGACATTCCACTTCAGGCAGAAAAGGGAGTGGAGCGTCTTGCATATGTCAAAGGGTGGAAACATTTAATCTCAAAACTGCGTGAGGGCAGCAGCACACCTGGTTATGTGACTGCACCGGGCTCAGATCGATCAGTCTCAACAGGCGGCGCGGCAGTACCATCAAGACCGGCAAATGCACATCGTAGCCTCGGTGGGGCAAACGCAAGATAGCAACGAAAATCAGCCGCATAGAGGTCGCGTCCCGAATCTGTCATTTAGGTTTCTAGATATCGGTAAGAACTTTCATGAACCTTCCAGTACTAATTGAGAAGTCAGCCCGCGGAAATTGAAAGATGACGTCCTGTGCACGTTCAAAAACCATAAAGAAGGTAAACTAAATGTCTCTGCAGGTCAGCGGGATCTTATCAGAGACAAATTATGATACCGTGGTTAAACAGAACGGTAAGCGGAAGAGCGATAAGCCAACTCATGTTAACAAGGCTCAGACTATAATTAACGACGAAGACAGCTACGAAAAACGGAACACGGGCCCGGTCCCTCAGCTGTGCAAGGGATCCCATATTTGGGCACACTAGTGACAGCAGAAGGGCCGAACAATTGCATGGCGTTACAAACGGAGCTCTTTTTCAACCGCCACCAATTCTGGTATAATTCTGCACTGCAAATCTGCGCATCTAGTTTCCAACAAGCACAATATGATTCGTAGCATGTTCCATAGGGCTCTAAACAACTCACCAAGTGGTGAAAAAAAAGACACAGCATAAACAAATTATGGATTTTGCCGTTGGTCAGTGCATATTTTCCACGAATTTACGAAATCAAACATATGATAAAACATCAAAACTAGGTGTACGCATAGCTTGGAAAAACGGCCTCAAGCTGACACGCTTCTGATGAAATCTTCCATCTCGAAGCTGAGGTGTCCGGGGGACAATAAGCACCACTTATGCAAGTCTGGGTTTCAAGTGGTTTTGGACAAAAAAACAACGTGATTTACGAAACCCATTGCACACTGTGTGAAAAAGATGGGAGGCACGAAGTCTATCTCGGGGAATCCATACGCCCTATTCGTTTGAGAAATAATAAACACCTGCGGGACACTAAAAACAAAACAGAATATCCTTTCCAGCAACCTTTTTTTACCAAAGCGCTCGGGCTGAAGTCCAGAGAGTTACGAACCCTACACCCATTTAAGAACATTAAGTTATCTGCAGAGCAAAGGACCATCCAGACAGAGGACAAGTAAATCTCTTCTTACAGCAAGTCGTTGAGCAGACTTTGACACACCGAGCTCGTCATGGCCAATTATGCAAGTGTGATCCAGCAGTGATCCCCTTCTAAGATTTACTAAAATGCTTTTTATTCTGTAAATAACATCCCATTCTGAGCTTTTCACGACAGGCAGCTCATATTGACTTGATATGGAAACTCAATACTCCACTGAAAAACAATTTTTAATTTGCAAAATGGTACAAAAAACTATTCAAACACCGAGAGCGTAAGCTTCAGTGGTCAAAATCCGGGGAAATCAAATTTTGGGGTATGTTAGGTCAACTTTTTCGGCTGAGCCTCCCAATCAATTTAAAAATGGCGCCCCTGTTTGTGTTGATTGAAAGTGATAGAATCGTCACATCGATTTGCTGTCTTCATGATATTTGTAGCCTTTGTGAAACTGACCTCGACATGCAGCAACACATCACTCCAGTTGTGGATTCTGCTCTTGAACTCACTAAATTGTGCAGAATATGTGTTATGCAGGACGAAAAAATGAAACAAGCCGTTGTTGTGGCCTCAACGAATCCAGTACGTCTTTGGTGAAAATATCCGAATGTTGTGAATATACACTCCCGACATGCAAGGTGAACCAACCGCTACCTCTAAAGCGATGCGCTGTGAATGCAGAGCACGCAGTGACGCATCAAATAAGCACAAGTTCATTTATAAGACTATGCATTAGAATGGGTACGCGCATAGCGCCATGGGCAAATGCGAATTGTACAAAAAAGTTATGCGGTGTTTATTGCACGCCATTTGTCATGGCATTTATAGACATCACCGCATTTAATTTAGCTCCGAAGCAAATTATTCATCACAAGCGCGTTGTTGGTTCACATCATGTTGCTTAATGAAGAACAAGGCGGAAATGGCTGGGTGTCACACCAAGTGGGCACCAAGTCATTTTCAGTCTAGAAGAGGTTTCAAATGTGAAGGAATTGAAGAAAGTATGCCACCTTTTTGTACTTTTCGGTTGTCGTGAGATCAGATGCGCGCTATTTGAATAGTAATACCAGCTTTCTCGAAACCCTTCTGAATGAGTCAAAATTTCTATTATTTGAAGTAGCCGACTCTGTAGGAAGAATGTCATTAGATTCTTTGCTCACCAGTATGAAAATGATGCATTTCATTTCACTCGCTTCCTCCCACGTGCGTGTTCTGTTATGTTTGACTTGCAACACACGTTTCTGTCCAAGTGCTTGTGCAATAAATGCCACGTTTAAAACTTTCAAATACACTGTTGAGACGAAAATATAACGCGCATGAAGCTAGTATCCCATCTTGGCTTCGAGAATGGCAGTGTCACATGGTCGAAACTGAAGCACGTGTCCAAACTTCAAACCAAACACTTCGTGGTAACAGGCCCTTGACGCCCGCTGGGGCAATCACAAACGTTCTTTTATTCGCACCAGCTGAGGTGCCACGACGCTTGTCATGATGTTGGTGATCGCGGCAAATGCAGGAAGTGTAATTATGTATCGAAGCGTTAACAGCGTAATTTGGAAAATATTTGAGACTGATACCCTAACTATGTCTCGACGGTGCTACAGTAGCACTACCCAATGCTTATATGAGACGCAACTGGCCTTGAGGATTCACTAGAGTAGTGTGTTTGAAATATCCCAAACTCGGGATACTCCATTTCAGACTAAAAGTCAACTTTTAGGCGAAACCAGTGCATCGATAGCTATGCTTGGAATATATAATCCGGCAATGGGTACCGCCCTCTTTCCATACAAATCTACATTTAAATGGTTCCAGTTATTTCACAGAACAGGCTGGGGCCAAACAAATTCCAAAAAAGCAGTAGTCAGTTTAATGCCTTTTTCCCCAATGTTGTGTCAAGGTTGTGCAAGTTAGTCCAGATAAGTTTTCTGCAAAAGTGTTCGTGTTCTCAAAATATTAATTTCACGCACAAGCACGGGTGTCGCCAATTTGGCAGCATTTGTTACAGTGAGCTGCCGTCAGTCACAAGCACAATGATAGCTCCCGATCGCAGGTTGTACGCGGCGCTTCACGTCACGTCGACAAGTTTGGCGTGCAATCTCAGGCAAGATTTGTCATTTAAACTCGGTCCATACATAGTCGACCATTTTTTGTTGATGGTGGCGCATTTATGACCTAAGCCGCGACCCGCACATCATTCACCTTAGATTCTTAATGAAAACACTTTTTACTGCAAACTGCGGTGCGAATTGTACTTTTTGGTGATTATTGTATATTCTGGTGATTTTCGTTGATGGAGTGTGGGACCGTCGTACGCAAACATAACACCGGCCCTGACCATGTCATACACAGACGCGGCGACCACGTCGCGTCTTCTTTTAGCGTTGAGCTCTAAATTGCGTGAATGCCATTCGCTGGGCAGGCTGTGGGAAGATGCACGCTTTGAATACTGCAGCCTTAAGGAAAACATTGGAGAACTGTGATTGGATCCCATTGAAAGAAATTTTCTATGGGCAACGGAAATGCAAAAATGTCATCAAGGGCGTGCTGTACATCTGGGATTTAGAAACTTGAGGCGGGGTTGACTGTATACTTTTGAACAGCGCCCGGCCCACATAACTAGGGAGTATTTATCAAAGACGTGCAGTGATCATGAAAGGAAACACGGCAATGCTTGCAAAACTGCTGCTGGGTGGGATTAGAGCCCCTAACATTTTGTATGATATTTTCCTGGATTGAGTTCATCGTTGAAGTTGCATGCCTCGTCGAATAACGAAGAGGAAGTGGAGAAAGGGGCATTCTTGTTTCGGCTACATGGCTTTATCAAAACGATTGTCAGCATTGTATGGTCAAATAACCGGGCAGGAACCATCGCTTATAGCCTTTTCGACAAAGGCACAAGGCCAAAATATGACTACACCTGTTTCTGTTCTCCCTTGGTTGGTTGGCGAGTAATGAGGCTAACAGTACTGTCTTACACAAAACACTTAAGTTTTGCTCAAAAGTTGACACAGCATACAGAAAACCGATGCAAGACAGTATGCTGTGCCTCCTTCATATTCTGCCGAGCTTTTCAGTGGATAGCAATACTTGGGCTTGATTCTCGAGGTGGGCCGGAAAATTTAAGAATTTTATGACTCTGGTAGATACCTTTCTAATAATCTGCTTGACATTCGTGGTCATCCGCAGTCTTTGTGAATTCCTTAACTACTCACATCTCCCTGGAAAGGTATGGTTCATGCAAGATGTCGGTGCTCCTTTTATTTCTACGCAGTACGTTTACGTTACTCGTTTAACACAACAGCGAGATGCGCTTTCATCAATTCCGCACTTACATCAGTTGTGATCGGATTTGTTCTTTCATTTAAAATAGACCTTGCGACCACATCAAATCGATTTGCGGACTACTTAGTTTGTTCTGTTACATGCCATTAGTTTCATAGATGAACTAATTATTGCTGTGATTTTGATTTTCCGTCATATTGTTCGGCTGTATGAATTTGGTCTCATTGTTTTTCACACCGAGCTTTATTTATTTGCTCGCGCTTATCACATCAAATTGATAGCATATTCCGCGGCTTTGCATCCCAGGTGATTAAATTTGGATTGAACCCACATAAAACCTTCCCAGCAACCTTCTCAGTCGTAACCGCCTTTTATGAGCCACCCGCCGTATAAATCGGGGACTATACTCAGCCACCAGCACCAATGGCTCCCTCCCTTCCATCTCTCCGGATGGGCTGAAGTGACCGTTGTCAGGTCGAATTGAGCCGTTACAGCGTCCACGGGGAGCTGAAAGCGGGCTTCCCGGGCGTCGCCAAAACCAAATATATCGGAGCGGAATTGCGAGTCGAACGAGTGGCAACACTTACACATCTAGCGGCCAGATTGGATGGACCATCGCGCTGCGGGGAATGGAGTGCGCTTCTCCGGCGAGCGGCTCGGACAGCGCGCCCCCGCCCGCGTGGACTCGATCCCACCCCCGCACACGATCCCGCTCCCGCATGATGCGATGCTTGGATGGCTTTCACTACCCCTACCACCTGCTCTTCCTGGAATAGAAACGTGTCGTTAGACGCGTGAACACTTGCAACGACATTGTTAGGTGATTCATGCACTGGTAGCAGACAAACGTTTTGTGCATTGCTGTGCCGACACGCGTGCTGCTACAACTATGTTCCGTAGCAACATTAAAGGTAAAGAAAGCTTCTTTCAACGGCATGGCGCTGCATCGCAAGAATATTTTCGTTGTAGGCCCACCTGGTATATGTATTTATGATTGTGGACTGAGATTAACCCATTCACGGCCGTGCGATACCTTTACCGCCTGCTGCCTTCACCTCTCATGCTACGAAGGCTGCGAAGCGGTGAAACGGTGAAGTCACCTTTCAGATTATATAATAGGCTGAATTTAGCTGTGCAGCTTAAACTTAGATCAAGGCAGCCAACAACTCTTGCACCTAGCATCTCAGACATCTCTGACAGGCCACTGCGTTGCTGTCTGTGTTGGTATATGTATCGTAAGAAAGAACCAAAGTCAGGGATCATAGCCTGTTGAGTTTGCGCTGAATCGTGTTGAACTGTCGCAACTTCCGAATTTTGTATTTCCCTGGCTTCAAGAGTGAGCCTTAGAATATGACGTGGCATAGCACGAGGTTGGTGAAAAATCGTATCAGTTCAGCTGAGAGTGGGCCCGAAGATGAACGAAGTTATGACACGGGTTTTGGTTTTTGCACGCAAATAGTATTTCTCGTCACTGTTAAAATTGGCGACATCTAGTCCCGGAGCACTTAACTGCGACAGATGTAATTAAACAAATGAAAACCCGCCAGACTATAGCACAATGAACAGAGGCCACAGCTAAGCATACATCTCGGCGGGCGCAGACCACGTGATCACGCCAGCATATCTGGAAACATGCTGATCCTGCGCCCATTGTACTGACGAAATCGCGAGATAGCTGGTCTTTGTTTGCAAGACGAGAAATTCTGTGCCTTATTTATGAGCTCCGCTAGATTTATAGCTGGTTCCAAGTGTTTATGGTCCAGCTCGGTGTCGAGGGTATTGTCGGGAATTATTTCTATGGCCGGCTACCATCTGACCCAGCCAGCTGGACGGACGCGTGTCTGCCAGTGGGCCAAAGTGCATGACTAGGCGGCGGCGGCTGGACTGGCTGATCAGGCCGCCGGCTGAGTCAGCTCGCCGGGTCCTGGCAGATGAAGTGACACGTGCCAACGTCACCACGAGCTGACCCCATCAAACTACATACCGCTTCCATCGATCGCGTTAGCGAGCCGTGCAAACGCCGCCGCGTCGGGGAGACGGGCGAGCGCGTCACTGAGACGGGGCCGTCCGGAGCCAGTGAGACGGGACGGTCCGGTACTGCTGAGACGGGGCCGTCCGGTACCACTGAGACGGGATTGTCCGGTGCGACTGAGACGGGGCCGTCCGGTACTGCTGAGACCGAGCCGTCCGGTACGACTGAGACGGGACCGTCCGGTACGACTGAGACGGGGCCGTTCGGTACGACTGAGACGGGACCGTCCGGTACGACTGAGACGGGACCGTCCGGTACCACTGAGACGGGGCCGTCCGATACTGTTGAGACGGGGCCGTCCGGTATCACTGATACGAAGGCCTGGCACCGCCAAAAGCTCTTAGCCAGATCACGTCAGATTTAACGAGTGAACTCCAGTGCGACGACTGCACTCCCGCCGCCGAGACGGCAATACCTTTCCTTCGGCCGACCGGGCAGGCAGTCGTGCATAAATAAGGACCGCTCTGCTCGTCGAGTTTTGACGACTCTGATGATGGTGGCTCGTCGTCCGACCGTGCCGTCGCCACTTCACCGTGCTGACTCGGCCGAAGGACACATTAATCGCGGACTCGGACCCCGCACCCGGCCGCCGTCTTATGCCGGGCAGGGGGGAGTCTAGCGGCGTCCGGCCACCGTTTGTCCGATGCCGGGCAGGGGAGAGTCTAGCGGCGTCCGACTGCCGTTTGTCTCATGCCGGGCAGGGGAGAGTCTAGCGGCGTCCGGCCACCGTTTGTCCGATGCCGGGCAGGGGAGAGTCTAGCAGCGTCCGACTGCCGTTTGTCTCATGCCGGGTAGGGGAGAGTCTAGCGGCGTCCGGCCGCCGTTTGTTTGATGCCGGGCAGGGGAGATTAGAGCGACGCCCGGCCGCCATCTGATGCCGGGCAGGGGAGAGTCCAGCGACGTCCGGCCGCCGTTTGTCCGATGCCGGGCAGGGGAGAGTCCAGCGACGTCCGGCCGCCGTTTGTCTGATGCCGGGCAGGGGAGAGTCTAGCGACGTCCGGCCGCCGTTTGTCCGATGCCGGGCAGGGGAGAGTCCAGCGACGTCCGGCCGCCGTTTGTCCGATGCCGGGCAGGGGAGAGTCCAGCGACGTCCGGCCGTCGTTTGTCTGATGCCGGGCAGGGGAGAGTCCAGCGACGTCCGGCGCCGGCCACGGACCGCGCCTCGCGAACAGGCCATCTACTCACGTTCGAAATTGCGTCTGGTTTTTAGCCCGGGATGATCCATCTGAACAGCCGGGCGCGATGACCGGCGTCCGGCAGACCTGCCTCTGGGGCATCTCAGGGGTCGGACACGACCTCTCGGTCATGCTCGCTGGCGACGCTGACACATTGATCACGTGATGGCCAGGCGCTAGACAGAGTTGAGTGGGCGCTGCGACCCGACCCAGTTTAGTCTGGCGCGAAACATAGCGGGTCGGATACATCTTAGCCGCACCGCACCTGGAAGCATGCATCGGTTGCGCCCGATAGAAAGATTGTTTTTGCGAGGAAAACTGGGTCCATCTCCAAAACAGGCATGCCCCTGAGCGTTCAGGACAGAGCGGAGCCGACCACGCCACACGGCGCGATTTTTGTGGCGTGGTTCTCCTCCCAGGTGCGCTAAAACACTTCTCGTGTGCCCCTGACTCAAGGGCATTGTTGTTCAGGATAATTGAGCTTGTTGATAGTTCATGTTTGACGCATGATCAACTTTTTAACAGTGTATTTGTGTGATTATATGGAGCAAATAGAGCAGCCTCATCGGCTGTGACACTGGCTTTTTGGGAGTAAGATCATTGCTGCCATTTGTGTAACCACTTGTGGGATGGGCATCGGGCAAATTCTATTCAATTTTTACAGTGTCACATTTTGCTACCTTTATTTTGACCTCATACAAGACATATTTGCCTTTCAAAATTTCATTCCCAGGTGAGCTTGTCCCCTCCATATTTCAGGTTGCCACTTATCTGTGATTTATCCCCAAACCTCCTCCTCACTCTGTGCATTTGTCTTGTTACTTCATTGCGGTGGCAGCTTTGCCCTGTGATTGGCATGTCAGCTGTTATCATATCTTTGCAACTGCTGATCATTTCATCGCACAGCTTTTAATAATAGGTAGCACATTTCCTACGTTTTAACATGGCGTTCTAAGGCCTTTGCATGCAATATTAATTAAAATGCCATCTGACCCATCACAATGGGTAAAGTATGGTATACTGTCGCCACGGAACACGAGATTTTGCGCTGTTTACCACAGCACACAGACACGTAACAGACGGTGTCAATTAAAGACAACAAAGGTATTAAGGTCTTTAGCTCCCGCTGTCTGGGGGGTCATGAGAGTTCTTTCAGATGCACCTCAGGATCGGAACAGGATCAGGACCAGGATCGGACCACTCCTCCCGACGTCTTTTGCGCGCTCCTGATGGCGGTACTGAAATGAGGTAAGGAACCAGGTATTTCGCGAGCGCGTAGAAAATGGGCATGCAAGCGGGGGTGATAAGTTCCCTTTCTGTTACCGACAGAATTCGGAGCAGCCTTAATTGCTCCCTGGGGCGAAACCGATCAAAGCGCGTTGCAATATAAATTTAAGAGCGAGAAACCACAGAAAAAAAAACAAGCACAACACATCATAAACATAAAACATACTTTCGTTTTAGAAGTTTTGTTTGCACTTAAGTATCATTTGCTGGCTATGACAAAAGTCCCGATGGTTCCGGCGTTGGTCACAATGCATGAATGGCCGGCGCAGAGGGATTGAGACCGGTGATCACGTCGGTTCGGTTCAAACTTAAGACGTCGCATGTTCGGAGAGAGGCGAGAACATGTATGGTTTAGCCGCCGTATGACAACCATAGCTGCAGTATCTCACGACATACTGGGGCAATACCAGCGTTGGGCAAAAAGCTCTGGCAGGTTTTAATCCATCAGTAAAAAAACACCTTCCGCCATTTTCATATAGTTTTACGCTCTACGTTAGGCTACAAACTGTGTTACCCTGGGCTGAAAATTATGCTTTTTTTAGATTTTGGCCGAACACTTTGAATGAATGGATTTTCTGGGATCAGAGCACAAGTTAAGCAGTGCTTATTGTGTGAGCCCTGACCCCTAGCTTCCGATCGTGCAATTCCAGTTCCGCGACAGGATTTGTTGGCGAAAGTTCAACGTGCCGCGATGTTCGGCACGGTTCGTACTGCCCTCTGACGTCATCTGACCTTTATCGCGGCCGCTGCCACCGGTCGCAGGCAATATCTGTTACGGGCAAGTGGCGAGCGCCTAAAGAGCCTTGAACTCACGCCGCCACGGGTGCGTGAATCTGGAGGCAGGCGCTCTAACCAGTTGAGCCATCGGGATGGACGGGGTCCTCTTTCAAATCACAGTTTTTCCCTTATCTATAATGTGGCGTCTGAAATGAAATGTCTGGGAAATATTTACTCCAAAGTCCAGAAACACCAACCAGAATTCCAACACTGGATAGCCTAATTTCGTAGCCTGGGTTGCATGGGTGACGAGCCAATGTCCGCGTAATGAGTCGTGATAGCGAGATTGGCTGATTATTTCGGATTTCGGGCCCTGCGGCTATTTGATTACATTACGATTTTGTTTAGTGTTAAGCAGAAGTCTGATTTCAGCGACGATCATGGCACAAAATCGCAACTTTTTAAAGAAAAATTAGGCAGCGTACATATACCTGTCCATGGAACTTGTTCGTTCACCTGCTATGGACATATTCACGTATAGCACATCATACGTCCCAGCTTTGTACCTGGAACATAATGGCTACGTATCACAAACTCCGGTGTGATATGTGAAATATCCGGCACAGGAGAGGCCGTCCAGCGCTAATGCGGCCGTGTGTCCGGCACAGCAGAGGCCGCGTGTCCGGCACAGGAGCAGCCGTCCAGCGCTAATGCGGCCGTAAATCCGGCACAGCAGGGGCCGCGTTTCCGGCACAGGAGCAGCCGTCCAGCGCTAATGCGGCCGTGTATCCGGCACAGCAGAGGCCGCGTGTCCGGCACAGGAGTAGCCGTCCAGCGCTAATGCGGCCGTGTGTCCGGCACAGCAGGGGCCGCGTGTCCGGCACAGGAGCAGCCGTCCAGCACTAATGCGGCCGTGTGTCCGGCACAGCAGGGGCCGCGTGTCCGGCACAGGAGAGGCCACAGGCCCGATGCATAGCTAGGAAGCGCTGGCGCCGCCGGGCTGCGGAACGTTAACACTCGCCTGGATTCGCTATTTTTCATAGCGCTGACTGAGGGGAAGAGGATCGATGCGGACCACTGGAGCTTCTTAATTAATAAAAATAGGGTCTCGCGAAAAAAACAATAGCTGGGCCTCAACAACACTTTGCAATTGGCAATGAGCTCCACGTTACCTGGCCACTTATTGACCCAGAGGACAATAAAGGTCAAATTTTCCTGAAAGTCTAACTTTTCAAATTCACATACCTCGGTGTGCAAGCTCATGCTTCGTAGCGACACACTATTTAAACTGGCGTGTTTCTAAACATATTTTTGATGCAGGGATCCGTGAACATCACGGTGTCGGCGCGTCGTGCGCCGCCCGCGGAATCGTGGGTGGCTGCCGTAGCCCGCGCCAGCCGTGGATCGCCTACGTAATTTTCCTAAAAGTCAGTAGTTTCTCAGAAACCAGAACTGCTAGGGGCACTTCTTTTACGAAACAAGTCAAATGGGTGCCCCAGAAGATGCACAAAGTTTGGGCATTGGGCACAAAGATTGCACGACATGTCGGAGGCATTCCCCGAAAACCTTATGGGGGGGGGGGGGGTCACGTGCATAACTGATGGTCCACTGGCCTGGGACCTGAAGTGTATCCGCGGGATCCGCCTGACTATCGACCCAAAATCATGTCAGCAGCTGTTGCAGACGCGTCCTCCGGCCAGATCCTTATCCATTCTGTCAAAATGCAGAGACTGGTGCACGCATTGTGTAGCAAATTCCCAACCTGACTCTGCACTCGGAACTGGGTCATGCCAGTGGGTCAAGTCATGAGAACGAAGCCGCTGACTACGTGGCCAACGAAGCAGCAGTTCTGGACCAGGCCACCAACCCCGCCGACCCGACCAGTCCATGGGTGGTATCAGGAACAGCACTGTTGGTCTGGCCCTTGCCAGACTCATGGTGACCCGCACCCAAATGAAGCACTCGATGCCCGAGCCTGACCCACTAGGGCTCATCACCGTCTTTCGGCCGTGGAGGGATAAAAGTTAAATGGTGGTCGCAGGAAATTCGTTCCTTATGTGGGCGTAAGGCTAGATGTATGAAATAGGCCGATACATTATCCCAGAAACCTAGCTTTGAAAGTACAACCCACTGTACCGACTACGGATGGGGAATGTCCTCGCACCAAACAAAAGCTTTTTAATGCAGATATTCCCAGTCCCTGAAGCATGTGTCACTTACTCACAATGCTATCCTGGAATCAATTCAGCCAGAGATCGTATCCATGAATATTACTGAGACTGTATCATTCTAGCCTGTGGCATAGTATTTAGTGGAGTGCCAATTACCTGGTGAAAAACAGCTTGACCCCCGCCCCGATGGGGCGGGGGACCCCCCCCCCCCCCACGTTCCTAAGGTCTTCTGAGGATACTTCACTAGTATGACGTGGAATCGCGCCTACATTTTTGCTAGCTTTCGAAGCATCCATTGCAAATATTTTACGCCAAAAGCCTATCCCAGCATTCCTGGTTTATGAGAAGTTATGTTTTTTAGAGTACTGTATGGTGATCAACGGTCAGGGCGGGCGGCGGCCGAGGCAGTTATAAGTGTATATATATATATATATATATATATATATATATATATATATATATATATGCTTAAGCGCACAAGACTACACATCACGACGCTCAAGATTAAACAGGGAACATGCTTATTCAAGCTCCGTGTCACTACACAATATGGTCTTGTACATACGAGCATGCAAATCTGAGAAGTTTTGATTTCTGGGAAAATTTGACACTTCACCAACCTTCGATTTAGCAACGTAAAATTTTACTAATCGCAAGGACTGAAATGGCTGAAAGCAGTGTCCCGTTTTATTTTCGCCAGGCTCTATCTTCTTTCGTTTCGAAGCGCCATGGGAAAGGAATCACGCCGATCCCCCCCCCCCCACACCATCAGTCCGCGTTATGGAGAACGGTGAATCAGGACGGGGGCTAATGAATGAGCCATGACTACGCATCATGTTTACTATGCCCATCATGCAGTAAAGACGTCCACTCGTGTATATCAAATAGCATGACCGTGACATCGAAAGGAGATGCATAAAAGACATCGAGCGGAGCACATTTGATGAAATCATAGACATTGCATGCATGCACGTAAAGCCTTACCAGATAACACCTGAGTCTTCAAAATCTGAAGTCATCCCCATGGCCTTCATGGGTAAACATTGCCTGGCTACTGAGTTTTCAAAAGATCCAACATTACCACTAGCTGAGCTTGGATGTTATGGGTAAAACAACATGATAGACCCTGCAGGGTTCCCAGACGGCACCAACTACGCATCAGTAGTTTGACCACTCTCATACTGGGTTTTGTTCCAGAGTAGCTGCTGAAGTGGATGACCTCAAGCGACTTAGCAAGCCCTAAATTATGGTTGAGTCTAATCGAATGCAATTATCAGATAAGGGCCCACCTAATGTTACGAGTCCTGCATGGGTGTGGTTGCCTTTCAGTTGGGGATCATGCCTCCCATCCACGGATGTTGGTTCTTATTTTTATTTATCATTTTTTTCAGACATCACTTTGTCATCATTCATCGTTTTTTAGGGCTCAGTTCCCACAAAGCGATTTAACGAGTCTACGCCCCCGCTTCTAACCCTAAAAAACTGGGTGAAATCTGCGGGAAACGGTTTCAATTGCATCCTGGGGTTAAGCTCGACCATTGTTTTCTTTTTGAGCGCCCACACTCCCCCCCCCCCTCACCCATGGATATCATGCGAAACTGTATACCTGTAGTGCCATATCTACTGATTTCTATGGCACCTGAAAATAACATCACGCAAATTTGAGCAATATTTTGAATTTTAGATCATACCTCAAGCACCCCTGCGCCAGGTAAACCAGCGGCCTCTGGTATTAACGACGTGAGCCTAGCACGCCAAGGGGAATGGTGCTTCTGGGCGATTGTAGTACGCGATCATATAGCCCCAACACGGTTTCAGTGAAAGAAACCAAGCGCGAAACCCTTGTAATATTGATGTCAGCAAATGTATAAGATGTTTTTGAACGCCTCTAGCCTTTTCATTTAGCTTCAAATACAATATAGTGACAATAACAGCGTTTTATCTTACGCCTATCCACCGATCAGCATGCTAAGTCTGAGGTGCAACGGACAATGCAAGAGGCCTACGCCGACGATACTCGGCCTCTTACCTCAAAGCCGCAATTCCTCTCAGCAGCACGATGCCCCGGATGAATCCTTGACACGTGTCACTTCAACGCCCTCCATTCACTCTGAAGCCACAGTTCAGGTATCCGCAAACAATGAGGCTTCGAAATCGGCAGGGCTCTTGACGTCGCTACCAGGGACGCCCTAAACAGTATATCTCAAGGGCCGCACAGCACCTTAAAGAAACTCTAAGCAAGTGAGCTGCTCACGACACGAACACAATCAGAGTCTGTCTACAGCATTGCACTGAACCCAGTTCATAACCGCGCGGCAAGCATTCCAGGCCATCGGTCTCAAATGGCGCGAGTCGAAGACAGACACGATTCTGACGACTAGAAATAAGCCTTGTTATTTGATATTTTATACTTTTTAGTATGTGAAGTGAATTGTGTCTGGAAAAAACTATGTCAAAAGCACTGATCTGAGAGGCATTGGAAAAAACACTTTATGATTACTGATCTGTGACGTCAGCATTTATCTAGTATAGCCCGTAGTACATTTCTGTCACATACAAAAACTTTCCTGACTTAAGATACTATGAAAGCACTTAATGACTCAGCGTGCTCATACAGCAAAGCATCCATGTTTCGACATGTGCTCTACACAAGCTCACGCTGCAAGCGTTATCGAGTGCAGGCCGATACTAAGCTTTGAGTTTCATGTAACTGGGAAAGGGTGCTGTAATTTGCTCCCATTTTCCCAGTTTTGTCCCCGAATAGCTGGCAAAAGTGTCCGTTTTTTACCGATTACACCATTCAAATCAGTGGCTTTGTCGCCGCTGTATGCATGTTTAGAAACCAATGCTGAGGTGTGGGAAGCGTGGGGTCTCGTCAGCTTTCAACAGTTGGCGTGCGTCTCGTTGCAGGAGCATGGCCACCAGCTGCAGCACTGGTCGGCTCTGGTCGGCCCAGTTTGACGCGAACCAACGGCAGCTGTTCACCGACGCGCTGTACCAGCGCGCGGTGGGCACACAGTGCTGGCGCAGCTGGTGCGCCCCTGCGTCACCAGCTGGTGCGCCCCAGCGTCACCAGCTGGCTGCCGCTGCCGCCGCCACCTGGCTGACCGACCACTGCCTGTCGTCTCGGCGGCGGTGCAGCGGCTTAAGGCTGCTGTTGCTTCTGCCGTCCCCGACTTGGTGCGCAGCGGTCGAACGGCCGATGAAGCGTGCCAGCGCCTGCTGTGTGACCGCCTCGATACGCCGCAGGCGCGGCTCGACTCGCAGCGAGCCGGTGTAAACGCATGCCTTGGCCGGCGAGCCGCCGCTGTCCAGCGGCTTCTCTACCCGTTCGTCAAGGACCGCGCGTCCTTTGCCGCAGCTCAGCGTCACGACCGGGCCGGCGAACGTCCTCGCGCGGGACAGCGTTGTGCGTGCGACGAGGGCGGCCTGGGGCAGGGGCTAGGGGGGGGGGGGGGGGAGCGGGGAGCAGAAGCCAGGGGTCTCAGTCATCAACTTTCTTTACTCGGGAGAACTTCCGCTACATCTGTCGGTAGGTAAGATCCTTGTCTGACAAAATGTATTTCTGCACCCTTGCGCGCTACCAGTGTGCTTGCTCCTGTCCTGGAAACCGATAGGATTGATTGCGAGCTGCCCGTGCTCAGCCAGGAGAATTGGGGGAATTGTGCAGAATTGCATTCGCATCGCTGCTCAGTAATGGGCGGCGCTGCGAATGTTTCAGCTATGAACGGAGGTGCCAATGTTTCAGCTTTGAGCGGCGGTACGAATGCTTTAGCTATCAGCGGCGGTGCAAATGTTTCAGCTATCAGCGGCGGTGTGAATATTTCAGCTTCAAGCGGTGGTGCGCATATTTCAGCTATCATCGGCGGTGCGAATGTTTCAGCTATCAGCGGCGCTGCGAATGTTTCAGCTATCAGCGGCGGTGTGAATATTTCAGCTTCGAGCGGCGGTACGAATGTTTCAGCAATGAGCGGAGGTGCGAATGTTTCCGCTATGAGCGGAAGTGCAAATGTTTCAGTTATGGCCGCTGACAAACGGCTGTAGAGCTCGTCTGCGACACTCCGTGACGTCATTACGAGGTGGCCGGACCCTATGCCTGACTGGATGGTAGTGGACACTGTATATTCCCACGCATTCGGACCGATACACATTTCAAATTACTTTTATCTCCGAAAGTAAATATGTGCGTTTAAATCTTATAAGTAACTATGCTGGCAGCGTTTCTGGTCAAGCATTCGAAAGCGCCCCGAACTGTTGCCGTGATAAGCGGCATACTAAGCGGGGCGGTCGACCCGTGATCCCCACACCAGACCGGACACCCCGCGCGCCGCGTACCGTCTTACTGTCACTATCGCGGCCAGCGCAGATCCCGACTACGGCGGATCACGATCGCCGGTGTGATTGGCGGCATCGTGCGTTGCCTTGGCAACTACGCCATGCCGCCGTGTCAACAAATGTGAATGGAATTTTGCAGATTGCGCCGTGGAATGCGAATCATTCCAGAACAGAGATCAATATAGTATCTGTAATTCCGGATATGCATGGACTTTAACCTCGCACCGAAGGGGCTTTGCGCCGGTTGCTTTAAAGCTGACTGGATGCAGACAAACCGTGCATAATATCCTGCTGTCTGGGGATTGAATAAAGCTAGGAAAATGAGCAACACTGAATAGTGTGATCAATTTTGGACGATACCGACACGCATGAGTCTTACTTGCGTGTATGGTCAAGTTCAGATTCGAGCATCTATCATGGCTTCTAGTTTGCATGTAGCTGTTGCATCGGCTGGTTCCAGTGCTGAGTTCTGCAAACACTTAAGGTCTTCAACTTGACCGCCCAATTGGGCAGTTTTTTTGACAAACTATATTACAATCATTCAAACATGAATACGCCATCAGGTCCTTGATCATATGTGATCTTGGCTGGAGTAGTGTTGAACGTGGTCAAAATACTGATATCATTGTAGCAATACCAGTAAACCAGCCTCAGAAAGCAACACAGTACACCAACTTCCGTGCATTTTCACATCTGGTAATAATGCATGACTGGATTAACTGCAATCCAGGGGTGTACTTTTCTGTTCAGTTGGGTGACGGGGTCAGCCCCTCCATCAACTTCGAGAATGAAGTGGGCCAAATCTAGTGAGAATCCATTTGCCGGTTTTTTTGGGGGGTAGGTTTCAACATTTTTCACGGCTTAGCCCGCCCCCCTGCGCATACCATTTTGTGAAACCACGACCCTCTCGCAAGCACTTCCTCCAAGCTCTATTCATGCTGCAAAAATGACAGAGAAATTAATGACAAATCACTTCATGACCTTATTTGTTCTGTCAATGCATTAAAACCTCAACGTTGCGCTGGCACTCAACACGCATCAAGCCTTCCTTGCGCTGGCTATTTTCAAAATTTTGTCGACGAGAACTGTAAGAAAAGCCCTCGACTGGCGAGCAAATGACAAGGGTTTAAACGTGCCCCTCCCTCCCTGATTCCCAGTAGCCTTAGCGGTGGCAACCAGTCTGACGGCACGACAGTCGGAATAGATACGGCTCTATGCGACTGAGGTCCACTTCACGACGAGGAAAATCCCGCCCGTTTGAATTCACTTTATCTAGTGCAGTGCCTCGATAGACTTGAACATGGACAGGACATGAATAGTCGTCTCGTCTGTGAAACCGCACATGAATCTACAATGATCTGTCTCAGCCTATCAACGAACACCTGCTCCTCGTCCTCATCATTGGTCGCACCGGAACCAAGGGAAGACCTAAGCTACAAAGGAAAGAAGCGAGGTCGCCCCAGCCGGCTTCATTTCCCACCACGCCACCGCTTTTTGTCAAGGCGCGTCACACGCTCCAGTCCTCAGAGGTGAGGCCACCAGTCCTCAACTGGAGCCCACCAGTCCTCGGCGGGAGCCCATCAGTCCTCCGTGGGAGCCCACCAGCCTCACCCCGGGAGCCCGTTAGTCCTCATCCCGGGAGCCCACCAGTCTCGTCCGGGAGCCCACCAGTCTCAGCCCGGGAGCCCACCAGTCTCATCCCGGGGGCTCACCAGTCTCATCCCGGGAGCCCACCAGTCTCAGTCCAGAAGCCCACCAGTCTCAGCTCGCGAGCCCACCAGTCTCATCCCGGGAGCTCACCAGTCTCAGCCCAGGAGCCCACCAGTCTCATCCCGGGAGCCCACCAGTCTCAGTCCAGGAGCCCACCAGTCTCAGCTCGGGAGCCCACCAGTCTCATCCCGGGAGCCCACCAGTCTCAGCCCAGGAGCCTACCAGTCTCAGCTCGGGAGCCCACCAGCCTTTCTCCGGCCGGCATTGGCTCGGGAGCGCGGCCGGGGTGCCCCACTGATGCCTCACTGGAAGGCAGAGTCACCCTAACGCGGGGGACGGCGCAGGCGGTGGCTGTGCTACACTCAGTCTGCCCTCCCCGGCGTCCCCGCCGCCCCTGCGCCACCGCCGTCCCGGCGTCCCTGCCGCCCCGGCGCCACCGCCTCCCCTGCGTCCCTGCCGCCCAACGTCACCGCCGTCCCAGCGTCCCCGCCGCCCCGGCGCCATCGGCTCTCCGGCATTTTGCTGTCGAGCAGTTTGCAAGAGGGTCATTGATTATCGACTGCCGAAGTACATCCTGTCGATATGCGACGCGCAGGGAGCGAGGGGACGGACTGGTGGCAGGCGGGGCCCGGCTCGTCTCGTGCCCAGGCGAACACCGGCCGACTGAGACACACGAGGCACGCGGCACAGTCGGACCGATTCGGCGCCTCGACATGCTCCGCCCCTGACCCTGCGGTACTCAGGCTGCCCTGCTGGTGTGTGACATTGACTCACGTAACACCTGTTGTTGTTGCGGTAACTAGATCACAGCGTCACAGTTTTAAACTGTCATCGCGAAATCGCAGGATCACCGCAAGAAACGATGCGGTAAAAAAAATGCGGTGCAAGAAATGGCAGTGCACTTGGAAAAGCAAAAAGCATCGCAAAAAGCAAAGGCTGTCTGCTGTCTAGCATTCCAAAAAGCAAGAGTGTTCGTGAACATTGTTCGTTGCGAACACTACTTTCCTCGAGCGTGCTGTCACTGCAACTTTTCTGTCATTCTTTGCAGCGCACTTGCCAAAAACGACGACGCCCAATGCCTTTTCAACGGAGGAGGAAAGTTATGTTAAGTACGTCATGGCGTCTTCAGCAGCCATTGCCTGTAGCACGCCAAAGTTCACTTAGCGGGAGGCGTCCCCCGTAACGTATCATCTCTTTGAAGAAGATTATACATGCACATGTTTGATCTTAAGCATGTTCCCCTGTTTAACGTGACTCAGCAGCAGACAGGATCGAGCAGAGCACATTGGCAATGCATCATGCACGACTCGCCTAGTCTTTGCTCTGCTAAACATAGGTCTGCTTAGCTTGGGTCGTCAAGGAATGAATTACCTAAAAAGAGCGTCCGAAGAGGATGCCCTAAAAACTAATCAAACGGTATTCGCCACGCAGCGCCACACATGGGCCAGCGTGCCGTTAGCGTTCAAATTAGCCATGACGTCATGATCCGGTTATCTTGCTCAGGCTTCAAGCGTCTGGTCGATGGCTCACACAAGACCATATGGCCGCAATCCGATATGATATCTGCCGGCGGTGAAGCCTACGCCGAAAGGAAAACCCGTAACCGTCGCTATAACGGACCTCGGAATTAAACCGTTGTGAGGTTCCACGAGACAGAAGCTCTTCAACTGGCTTTTGACTCCAACTCGATCTCACTTTGGCTGCTGACCTGTCTTGCATTAGCAGTGCAGTCTGAAAGCTCTGCCGACGCCAGCTGAGCTGTCGCTCAGGTCCGCACCTCCAGCGGCGCAATTTGCATCGCCCTACCGCGGCTATCCTCAGCGTCGGACTTCGGGCCCAACGCAGGCAATGTGACCCCACCTACCACCTCGAGCTATTTCCGACCAATATTTATGAGTTGGAACGTAATAAATTCGTGTCTACCACACACTACCAGACGCCAGCTACAGATGAAAGAGTTCTGCGAGGTCACGAGATCTACGGGACCATATTTTTGGCGGAGGAACTTGGCAAGCTTAGATCTGCATGGCGCTCCGCTCGAGCATAGCATTATACAAGTTTCCATTGTTGCCGTGACAGAGCGCCATTAGCAGTCGAAAACTTCTTGGTTATGGGCGCATCGGGGTCGTATCTCTCAAAGTCAGCCGGTGAGCCGGACCTCTGCATATCTAAGAAAAGCACGTCAATCTGTGTACTGACCTAACCATTGCATCTCAAGACAGGTCTGCGCAGCGCCTGTCAGCCCGATGTTCAACGTCGCTTACGGTCGCAGTTTGAGACTATTGGCCAAGCGTCGCCGTGCATTCTAAGGCTTTAAGAGCAAGAAGTTAACAAGTCATCTGAAGCGATGGATTCTGACAGAAATACGCAAGCGCACGTTGAACAATTCATTTTTATGGAGACAATGGATGCACTGTTGGCGTTTTCTTTTGCAAGCTACTTGATATACTTATGCTGTTGAAAAATGATATTGGTACAACAGGAATTACAAAACCTGTGGCACAACCACGTGATATGAATGCGCAGACCACAAAAATTTATCGCCAATTTTCAGCAGCGCTAAGTCTGAGCTACAGCCTTCGGATGTGTGTTTACAGCCCCCACTGAACACCGCTCATCAATATTTAAAATGACAGTGTTCTTTAATTTCTTTCCAAGGCATGTCATCTTGCGCAATCGAGCAGATGACTGCGATATCATATAACATTGTGGGTAATTCTTTCGATGTTCAGATGTGCTTTGTTCGGGCAAGGCGGTTTGTCGGCCTACTTATTTTCTGCCAGCGAAACTTGAAAAAATTATATAATGAAGTATTCAATTGTAGGGGCTCAGCCCAAATCATTTCGTATATATACCAAAAAACTGGCAAGCGTTGAACTAATTGGTTTTCACGAAAATGCCAAACTTAAGTCTGGGTTAGGATTTTTATGTGGATGGAATTTTGGGGCTACATAATGAATCCATCTTTTATCTGCAAAACGCTTTCTCTGCATGACCCCTTGGGTCTCTAGTACGGATAGGGTGGTTTATCAAAATGGCTCTGCAGGGATATATTTACCGCATTTTATTATTTCGGGGTAACGGCAGCGTATTTGATTATGTTCACGATGAAATCACAGCATTTGTTAACCCAACGCAATGTTACCACCAATTAAGGCTGTTCACAAATTCCAATGAGGCGCAATCTGCCGCATCAACAATATTTCTGACAATAATTCACGATGGCTGATCACATCTCGGTACAATCATGCATAGCATAGAGGACGTGGAACACGTGGAAGCCCGTTTTCTTCCTCGTGTACTGGCAGTAAGCGATCAGTCCGATTGAATCATTTTGGGCGTGCCACCTTGTAATATCATCAGATAACTGTTTTCAGTGTCCGTCCGATCAAGCATAATTTAATTGTCGAATTAAGAGGTGAAGCCCCTGGTGCAATTTTGAACTGTAAAGCCACAAATGAGGGAACGGCGGTCCAGTTCAAACAGCATTCTTGATTTGTGCAATGTCGCCCCAATTTAGATTTTACGTTTAGGCCCAGGTGTTGCCATAAAACTGTCGATGGTTAGATTAAGTCACCTATGTATCTTCTGGTCGTTAATATCGTTTTTGAATTATCGTTCAAGGTTGGAACAAAATAATTTGGTTGCATAGTTTGAGGTGCCAATCGCCTGTATTCAGAACCACACGGGGAACAGATGCAAGCATGTGGCAAGTGGCCCAAATCAAATTCATGATTGCGTCCATTGAAGTTAACGTAAAGCTTCTATGCTGTACTCACATGTAAAGCTCTTTTCGCAAAACGAAGGCATCATCAGTGAGGACGCAGTACAAACAAGTCTGAACGTTAAGCAGCGTTGTATATTCATTGGTCTGGCGCAGCCCAGCCCAGTCTAGCCACGCCCAGCCAGTCAAGCTTCTGACAGATTGATATATTGACAGCCTTTGATCATACCATCATGAAGCTCTCAGCAGTCGGTGACATATTTCCTTACAATACGTGTCTGAATATCAGCTCGGCATTAATTGCAATATCAGTATTTCACCTTTTATATTGACTATTTCACCTTGCCATTTGATTATCTTGGGAAATGCAGCATTTGTAGTCGCGAAAAACCTGAATCAGTGGATTGGAAATAGATCCGGATCTCAGCAAACTGGCCTCCCAATGGCATCAGGCTAACCTTGTATTGTCTACAGGTCTAATTATTGTAACAAGTGCGACGTTGAAATATAATACACCAACGAAAGAGTAGCGTATATTCGCACCGGCAAAAGTGGGTTTGGGATTTGTGTAGATTTCCACCCGTAGTTGTGCGAAATCAGAGCTGCCTGTCCCGTTCGTGGTCATGATCATGCTCATTTTTCCTTCTTTCAGGGATGAACTGTTTAAGACTATCATGTCAACACCGGCTTGCAATATTATTGGTATTGCAAAGAATAGAGAAGTCAGTCAAAAAGACGCAGCCTCTAAAGCCAGCGCTTGTAAAGCACGCATTGCCGTCGCTCGGATTGCTCAGAAACGTACTGTATGCGTTCAGTAAATCGTCTGGATAAAAACTTTTGTTTTGCTCTCATTCCGGGTGACCTGCTCCGAGATAGTATGTGTTAGCTAATAGTTCTTCGGGCGCCAGTGACACGGGTCGGTTACTATGAGACTTCGCCGCTTTCTCCGGCGCGTTCTGTAACGCAGCCTCGTACAGATGAGTGTCACAGTCCGCATATAACCGCACCAGAGCTCACAGATGAGTCCTGCGCTGGCTGATGGGCTCAGGGCGAACACCAGTTACAAACCAGTGACAAGGAAGCAGACATTTAGAACATGCTATTATGCTTCTTTTGTAGCACACTGTTTCCGCTCAGAGGACATTGATCAGAAAACCAGCACACTGCTACGTTTAGCTTCGGACCGACATCATTTCGCACGAAGCAATCCCATCACTGGAAAACAGCATCACACCTGTAGCTGACATGTCAAAGACGCAATGGCATATTCATGACTGGCCGAATTACACATATTTCATAAAGCAAAAATGTCGACGAACTCCCAAAGGCAGAAGTACACCAATTTCTATGGTACTAGTGACCTTCAGATGTCAGCGAAAGGTGAATATGATATTCACCAGATATTGCTGATGGATAAGGATACCACGCAGTTCCGTGTTTTGTAGACGGCCTTCATTAGTACCCCATCCCTTTTTCTCCACCGTTTGTTTGTCCTCGACGCGAATGTTACGTACACTTCCTGTGTTAATACGGTTGTAATGGCATGGTATAAGCAGCATCTTAATAAAATTTCAAACGGCCACGTCTCGCTGCAGTAACAATGTTTAGTAGTCCCTTGCAGTCCAATTGAAAGGGGGCCGCGGGCCATAGCCCTAAACGTAAATTAAAATATTTCGGCAAAAATAGTTCGATGACATGAAATTGGCCTGGCGTAGTGACTGGGTCAAGATGTTTGCAACAAGCTGGGATTAGCAGAAACCAACCCCAAAGCCATCCTAACAGTACATTTGTTAAGTAATGAAAAACATGACGTTGACAGCGCTGTAACATTGTCTTTCCGGGATCA
>NW_023596420.1:46732125-46820368 GCF_011947565.3 Pollicipes pollicipes
GGTAAGTATGGGCCTATTCCCACCACTCCTCTAAGCTCCTTTGACCGCATCAAAACTTCTATAAACTGATCTCATCGTCCCCGTGACTCCTCCAGCCTCGTCTAAGCCCCTTAAAGTTCGCCCCAAGCCTCCTTCAACCTCCATCGAAATCAAAGGTGTTTTTTCGAACAAGTTCTCGGGAAGCTGGGGTAGACATCAGTGATGCAGTTCACCCATACGCTTTTTTTGCTCCATTTGTTGTCACGTAACAGAAACAAAGGACTGGTGTGTAAATTGGTGCCGATAGCTTATAACTTGAGTCATTTTTGTGGCATTCAAATAATCATCATTGCTGTAAATATCTCCGATTTTTATAAATTTGTTGATAAGCTCAACGTCTAAGGTGACTCGCCGCCAGTGCGCCAAACTGTTTAGCAAAATTGCGCACAAAGAGCTGATAGCAGCTCTGGAATCGCTCCCGTGACAGCGAATTTCAGCGCTCCTCCAACCTCCTCCAAACTCATCTCAACTTTTTTGGAGGGGGGGACGGGTACGGACCCAATGTCAGTCGCTGGCAAAGGAGTACCTACGGGCCGAAGCTGCTAGACACAGGGCAGGCCCACCTCAGATATTTTTTTTCACGGAGATGCCGACTAGGCAGTTTTTACACGGCATCGACGTTTTCACACAATATGGCCGTGAATTAGTAGTTAAGTGCTCAGAGCGATGTGATAATGTATCAAGGGGATGAGTCAAAGACATCATAACTGCTGCCATGGAACTATGTGATAATGTATCAAGGGGATGAGTCAAAGACATCATAACTGCTGCCATGGAACTACGTGATAATGTATCAAGGGGATGAGTCAAAGACATCATAACTGCTGCCATGGAACTATGTGATAATGTATCAAGGGGATGAGTCAAAGACATCATAACTGCTGCCATGGAACTATGTGATAATGTATCAAGGGGATGAGTCAAAGACATCATAACTGCTGCCATGGAACTATGTGATAATGTATCAAGGGGATGAGCCAAAGACATCATAACTGCTGCCATGGAACTATGTGATAATGTATCAAGGGCATGAGTCAAAGACATCATAACTGCTGCCATGGAACTAGGATATCGCTGGCATAAGTCTCGCACGTCCCAAAAAGGTACAATTCAACTGAATTTGGTGCGAAGCCCATACCATACTGGTTTCAATAGACACTTCTAGCGCTGTCATGAGGGTCTATGTGATACGTGACGATTGCCGCGACGACAGGCGAACAGGGACGTTCTACGCCTTCATAAAGCACCATTTGCGCCCTAGGTGACAGGACGCAACGGCTCTCTCGCTTTTGCTGGCCTGGTGAGAGTTTGAAGGCAGCTGCAAAGCCCACCAATAACAGGGACGACCGATGGTCCTCGCTGCGGGTGGATGGTCACGTGTCGAGGCGGTCGGCGGCGGCACCGGCCAACCGTCCCAGCACCTCCACCGAAATACAGCATAGGTGGGGTGCTCTGAAAGGGCTAAAAGCCCTAAGCGCTCGCTTAGAATTGACTCGTAATAAGACGGTTCCTAGCGCGATAAGACAGACTGGTCTTATTGAGCCGTAATCAAGTAGTAGGGATCCAAAGACGGTCTGGTTGTCTTACGCTATAAATAAGCTGTTTATGTAGACAGTGAGATAGCAGATGGTAGACTGCGTACATGAGCAGCAAAACCTGCACCGTTGACATATTTCTTTGCATGGCACAACGGTATCTATGGTGTATTGTGGCGGTACTAAGAACTAATTGTGCCCCCAAAGGTGTATTGGTGAGTAAACACGAGAGAATATCTATGCGACTCCATCTCGCTCAAAGGTGTGTGGGACTTAACGTGCGTTACCGTACTGGAGCTGGAAAAGGCCACCAGCCGTAATATATTCCCGAAGTCTTTTGATATTGGTTCAGAATGGCGAATAAGACCACGAACGAATGGGAACGCCAATGAGAGGATGTTGATGTTGGATCGTGGTACAGACGAGACAGTAGTATCATAAATCGGGATAAAGAGACAGCTCCAGGGACAGCCCAGTCGCCTCGGGTTTGGGATCAGAGACAGTCCCAAACGTTGTTTGAAGGCCGATCGTAACCAAATGTTAACCATTGGTCTCTCGTGGCCGGGGACGGTAAACTCAGGAATAGCGGGGGTTTTGTCTGACATAAATTAAGAAAACTAACATTGTGGACATGGCGCGACATGAAAAGAACTCTGCTGAAGTAGCCAGTGTCCCTCATAATAACCAACCGGCGCCGTCCCCTCGCTTGCAACGACCGCAAAATGGTGCCATCTGGGAGGGGGGGGGGGGGGGGGGGCTGTATTTATTCCTCAGCGCTGCGGCGGCTCACCACTGTGTACCTTGGTGACATGACGAATGAATACCAGCTTGTCCTCTGACCCGGCCGGGGGCCGCATGATGTGCTCGGCCACAGCGGGAAATCGCACAGCACAACTGGCTGGCTTGGACCGGGCGCGCTTATTTCCACTTCAGTGTTGAGTAAACTGTGGGGGATAAACGTTTTGTGATGTCGGCGATTTTACAAGGACTGCTCTCAACGCGCTTCAATCTGGACATCCAGGGAACTTGTAGGCTTGTGGACAGCAGCGCTTACACTCTGAGTCCAAAGGTTCACAGTTTCTTGCCGTGGTCGATAATAATTTGATGAGCTGAAGCATGTGTAACTAGAATAAAAATGTATAGGTCATCAGTGTAGGTCATGAAAATGGTACCTTAAGGAAGGCGTATGTTTGTAGTGATCTTACTTTTCCTTGTTTTGGGACTAACATCATTTCAGGGTTAAGTGCGTACATCGGGAGTAAGGCATAGGGTTGGGGGGCCTGTTGCGGGCATTTGGGGACACTTTCGTTGGGGGGGGGGAAGAGTCTCAATTTTCTTGCGCGGGGATAACAGATTTTCCAAATCTCTAAAGTGGTGACTTAAGCGATAAGGACAAGCCGAGCGTTGCCTGGGCTTTGCTGCCCGGTGTGTCCCCTCAATGAGTACGGTTTAACAGCGACATTTTTTTTCACGATGGCTCGTCACCAATCAGCAACAGTCCTGCATGCGCCCCATTGTGGTATCTTTCGCAGTACACTATGACGTAAGCCTGGTCGGCAGCACACGGCGAGTGGATGGCGTGTATGTTCGTACATCCCGACGGTGTTTGGTGCGGTTCACGTGCCACAAGCAGCATGAATCTGAAGCTCCAATGACCAGCGCGGCACGATGTAGGTTCTACGCTAGACTGCGTCTCGCATTTCTGGCGAGAACACTGGGGCAACGCAAGAGGAGCAAACCTTCAAGCTGAAAGTAGCTGCATTAACCGGCGGCTCTCCCCATGCGGCTGTTATTCGAGGCATGTGCATTTGCTGCAGGCTACCAGACTGGTCCACTTGGAACCCACTGTGCCCATTGTCGGCGAGAACTGATAGCGGAGGCCGGACCGCTGCACCCCTGCACCCCTGCACCCCTCTCTGCGTCCGCGCCAGAGAGGGGTGCCGTCGCGGTCCCTTTCCTGGGGAGGGCGCGTATCAGCGCCGCGGCCGACGGCAGCTGCGGGTACCGCCCGGTCCCGACTAATCATCTAATTTGGCGTGCGGTGACGCGGACAATGGATGACACCTGGTCACGGACCAGCCCGCCAGCTAATGCCCCCCCCCCCCCCCACCTTTCATACCCCCCCCCCTTCTGCCCCGTGCGAGACGGCTCCGATGGAGCGCGGTAGCTGCCCGCCACGGCCGCCGTTCAGTCTCTGACAAGCAACCGGTGCAAAGCCCACGGGGTGTCCCCACAAGGAGAACTACCGCGCAGAGCTGGGCGACGAGCGAGCCGAGATCGTTGAGCGTGTGTATAGGCGATGAGGAAACAGACTCTTCTGAGCGGGTGTTTGGGTGATGAGCAGGCAGACGCCTCTGAGCGAGTGTTTGGGCGATGAGCAGGCAGACTGCTCTGAGCGGGTGTTTGGGTGATGAGCAGGCAGACGCCTCTGAGCGAGTGTTTGGGTGATGAGCAGGCAGACCCCTCTGAGCGGGTGTTTGGGTGATGAGGAAACAGACTCTTCTGAGCGAGTGTTTGGGTGATGAGGAAACAGACTCTTCTGAGCGGGTGTTTGGGTGATGAGCAGGCAGACTGCTCTGAGCGGGCGTTTGGGTGATGAGGAAACAGACTCTTCTGAGCGAGTGTTTGGGTGCTGAGGAAACAGACTCTTCTGAGTGGGTGTTTGGGTGATGAGCAGGCAGACTGCTCTGAGCGGGTGTTTGGGTGATGAGCGGGCAGACTCCTCTGAGCGGGTGTTTGGGCGATGAGGAAACAGACGCCTCTGAGCGGGTGTTTGGGTGATGAGCAGGCAGACTCCTCTGAGCGGGTGTTTGGGTGATGAGGAAACAGACTCTTCTGAGCGAGTATTTGGGTGATGAGGAAACAGACTCTTCTGAGCGGGTGTTTGGGTGATGAGCAGGCAGACTCCTCTGAGCGGGTGTTTGGGCGATGAGGAAACAGACGCCTCTGAGCGGGTGTTTGGGCGATGAGCAGGTAGACTCCTCTGAGCGGGTGTTGGGTGGTGAGGAAACCGACTACTTTGAGGGGTGTTTGGGTGATGAGGAAACAGACTCCTCTAAGCGGGTGTTTGGGTGATGACGTAACAGATTGCTCTGAGAGGGTGTCTGGGCTGGTAGTGAAGCGACGTTCGGCCACTGAAACTATTTAGAGTGAACAAAATGCATTACGATGCCCCACGACCACTCTCCATGCCACTCTCCGCACGTGCGTGCACCCACTTCTGGAGAAGTACATTTTATTTGCAACGTTTTTTTGTACCCAGAGAACTCACCTTACGACCGCTTACTGCAGGAATACCTACAAGGTGACCAGGGCGGCGAGGCTGTTGTGCCGCTGGTGAGCTGGGGGCGTCGGCCGACAGCGCGCCCGACACTCGATCACACCGCGCGTCCGCTGCTGGACGGGCTCAGGCCGCGCGCGCCGCGTAAACCGGCCGCCCTGGCCATGAGATTGGTTTCGGACGGCGGAATTTCAATCTAAAGTTGGCGGTGCGTGTCTGGGCTCCACGATATCCGGCCGCCAACGGTGTCATCAGCGCGCTGCGGCTTGGTGCGGGGCGAGGCCGAGGCCGGCGCGATGGCCAGGCAGCAGCCGACCCATGTGTGCCGGGCACCTCAGGTGCGTGGGGCACAGTGGGTGAGTGGGTGGGGGGTGGGGGGGGGGCTCACAGAAATACAATGGCAGGGCTCGTCTCATGGTCGCAAAACTAATGTCGACCGGAGACGGAGGGGATAGCCGGGCACCATGCAAAGAGAGGAAGCATGTCATCGTGACCTCCTCGGCAGCCACGCCCCTGCCTGGCGTGTTTTGTGGTGGGCGGCAGCGGGTCGGCCCTCCAAACAGGTCGCGGGCCGGGCCTCGGTCATTACCGGCGACATCGCTCCGACAGGGACGGGGCACGCCCCCACCAATCATCGGGTCTGTCGGCCGCCCACGCGCGCGCCGCCAGCGACAGCGCCCGGCTGACTACACCGGGCCGATCGGCCGATCGGAGACGGGGCGGCAAAGCTGGCGCGCCCGGGTACCGCCGCCGCCGTTCCTGGCGCTGTTGCTGACTGAGTGCGCGCAGGAGGGACGTCGGGGCTCCAGCTGAAGGAATGGTGGGGCTCTACCCTGGAGGGACAGTGTGACTCCGACTGGAAGAATGGTGGGGCTCCGGCTGGGGATAGTGGGATTTGGGAGGGACGGCGGGACCCGGAGTGGGGAGGGAGGGGGGAGGTCACGATTCGTGGCTCATGACTGACGTGGCAGTCAGTGCTGGGATGAAGTGGCAGCGAGTGCTGGACTGAGATGCCGGCCAGTGCTGGGCTGGCATGGTAGAGCGCTAGCGAACTTAAAAATAACTTGGAGTGGGAGGTGCATTCTTAGCTTTCCTTGCCTCAGCGTAACGCCAGGGGAGAACGTTAAAGTTCAAAAGGAGTCCGGGGGCCCATTCGAAGGAAACAATCTGGGACTCTGTTAACAAGAACGTGACGGCCCGAACTTCCCTTCGGATGTTTGCCATAGCGTGATGAAGTGGTGGGTGGGGAAGCGTCGGCGTGCAGCTTTGGCAAAAACTAACAATAGGGACTCTGGCGGCAAATGGATGTGGCAAAAAATGTAATCGCGCCAGTTCTCGCAAAGGCATCCTCTGACGTTCCATTGCTCGCCAGAGGGCCGGAGCTCCGTCAGGCTCAGCGACGGTTTTGTGTGACTTCTGGAGCCACAGGGCGTGGCGAAAACACGCCCTAATAGGCGCTCTGTGAAGGAGGCGGGCGGAGCCGATGTGGTGACGATATAACTGAAGCAGAGATATCACATCAGCCTCGGCCAAAAATGCCGTATGTGAAGAGAGGTGTCGGTAAGAAAGAGAGGGAACGCCCTTGAAAATACGTGTGTTGACACGTAACGTCTCGGAACGCAGACTTGTGCTCTGAGCCAGGATGCTCTCGCGCTGCTCCCATTTTCATTTAAACCTTCGCGAGCTGACAGATACATAGTTGCAAAACAGTGAGGGAGAGTCAGCAGATGTGTGAAGTTCTTTTGCAAGTAGGATACGGTGCTCACTTTACGGTTATCTGGAGTACTATCCCCAATGAGCTGGGCTGACCTTCTTTGAGCTGCCTCTCCCGAACGGTGCGGGGACCAGCACAGGATGTGAGCAATCAACGATTTATGCAATTTTGTAGCGATATGACACGCAATCATCACGTCACTAAGCTCAAGCATGGCAGTATATTTACCTCACATGAAACCTGATTGACTTGTCGTGGATTGACTGAGCGGTGTCACCCAGCCCCGTGACTATGAGAGGTCGCTGCACCTGCCGGCTCGTTATAGATGCCGGCAGTGCGGTGGCCGACTCCCATTCTCCTGCGCTCCTGACGACGGCCCCCGCCCGCCTGACACCGCCGGCCGTTACCCCGGCGGCTGGCGCCACCGCCGTCCCCACCGTGTAATTGCTCGCGCTTTAATCGCCGCAATGCTAATTGGATCGCCCGCCCGGCAGCGTTCTAACTCCTCACGATAGCTGGGGCCGGTAGCCGGTCGGCCGCAGCCGCTGCTCGAGCGGCGGCCGGGAGGGCCCGTCGCCCCGGAGCTGGCTGCCGTACGGGCGGCGCCGGACCGTGCCGTCGTGTCCGGTCCGCCCGTCCGGCCGCTGCCGTGGTCTTGTCCGGTCCGCCGCCCGGCCGCCGCTGCTGTCGTGTCCGGTCCGCCGGCCGACCGCTGCCGCGGTCGTCAATTGTCTTCGCATCAATTACCAACACATTTCACGGAAAATGAGAAATAATGGAATCAAGTGACGCTGTACGAACCGGCCCCTCGTTGCACGTGCAGTCAACGTCCCTTTGCAGGGCTGCCGCCAGCATTATTTTTTCGCCGTTTGCGGCGGTCCGTCACGTCTGTCACGCTGGCACGCCGTCGGCACCGCTGTCATGCTGGCACGCCGTCGGCACCGCTGTCACGCTGGCACGCCGTCGGCGCCGCTGTCGGGCTGCAGCGCGCGGCCAGCTGTGCATCTTATCTGTCTTGCCACCGTACCGTCCGCTCAACGCCGGCTTGTGCGTCGTATCTGTCACGTCGCCGTGACGCCTACGGCAGTGCCGGTCCCTGCACCATATCTGTCACCCCGTCTGCGCCATCGTCGGTCTCCGCGCCGTGTCCGCCGCGCGGCGCCAGTTTCGTCGCCGACGCCGCGCCTGGGCGAGCGTCTCTGCTTTGTGCCGCCGGTCTTTTTAGGTTGGCGAGTTAGTATGGGGGCGTCCGGGCCTCGTTTGTCTGGCCGAGATTAATCGGCGTCGCTTCCGCCCGGCCCCCCGCCGGCCCGGCCCGCCATTAGGCGGAGCCCGTCGGCGGCCGGTCACGGCCATTACAGGCGCCCCGTGACCAGAGTCCACCGCTTAATACGGCCCGGCGGCGAGTCTCGACGGCCGCTGGCAGCCCGGAGGCGCTTCCACGCCCAGTCAGGCCCCGCCGCCGGCTCCGAGTGCAGGGCTTCGCCAATGCTGAGTATTGACAACTGCGCTGCGCTTCCACGTCCCCTGAGGGGGTGCATTGGGATCTGGGGTGCTGGGGGCTCTGAAGGAACCGTGATGGTTACGTTCCTGAACGTAGTCACCTGGAAGTTTGCACTGCGTTGTCCCGCACATATCAGGAGGAAACGCTCGCTTGGGTGAAGCTCAGCTCAGTTAATCATCCGAACCTCCCCCGCCATCGAATCAACACCCGATGACAGCTGTCATCCGCCGCCACGTGCAGAAACATCGGATGGCCGTCCTCCAGTCTCGGGGATTTCTTCCGAATCCTGGCAAATGGATCCAACACATTTGCAGTACGTGACAGATGATCAGCGTGACGTATGCCGAGGGCGAACTGCAAGGTTAACTCTTTTCACTGACCTATGGCATAATCAGTGCAACCATGCGCTGCGATTTGGGCCCGATGTTCGCAGTTTTCAGTTGTTCGCAGTTTTCACTGCCACGTTTGACAGCTTTGATAAGATTCATCGATCGTTTCGACTGCGCCTGCCAGTGACATTCACATTAGCCATTTTCACGATGCGTCAGTGGACTAAAAGTTTTTTAAAATTGAAATGTTTGATGAAGTTATAGTATACACTGCACTCTGGTGATTAAAAGATTGTTTTCATGCAATTCCACGAGTACAGAACAGGTAACCCACATGTATTTAGCTGAATTAAGTTTGTTATATCAAGTAAGACTCTTGATGCCATTTGTCCAACCGATGCGTTTAGCTCGCCCAGATTTTAGGAGGGCAACAAGCCTGGCAGCCAGCAAGGTGCATCAGTCGAAGGCGTTGGATGCCGGCTGCCCGATTTTTGTTTCTATCGGTGCTGTGTGGAGCAAGGTGGGCTTTGAGGGTCATTTTATTTAAGAGCCTTTCATCTCGGATCATGATAAGGTATGCAAGCCTTGTAAGCTCTGCAAGCATTGCAAGTGAGCTCTGTTAGTAATAATCGCTACAAGAGTATAGAGGTCCGTTTTGTCGCATCTGCGTCAGAAATGCCACCGAATCTTTCTTATAAGCTCTAAAAAGTTTCGGCACGAAAAGACCTTGCGCCACCAGTCTATAGAAATGGTCTTGTGTATAGGGACCTAATCGCAATTTTATGAAATCACGCATCTTTGCAAACATGTTTTGGAACATCTGCGAAACATTTCAGCCGAAAACGGCTAAAAAAGGGATGTGCTTGGAAAATAAACGCTGAAAAGTTTTAGTCTCATCAAGTTTTGCACCGTAGTACGCGGTAAAAACGGCCATTATATGAGGCTTTACCACCTCACCACGAGAGGGCGTGCGCAGAAAAATATTGGTGTGGAACCAAAATTATTTCACTAAACCCATTTGTGGTAAACAAGTCGCTACATTTGCAAAACGTTGATCATTGGGCACATGGACCATAACCATATAGAGGTCGTGATCATCATACGTCAGTGAACCAAAAGAGCAAAAATCATACCTAATCGCGTGACCTGGCCTGGTGCTGACACAACCTTGACATTGACCGTCGACATTGCCCGATATTTTGACATCCTCCGAAGCGCAATAGCAAGCTCGTTTGTTTGTTGCCGGTTACAAAACTCTGCGACTGTTATTTTGGGTACTACAGAGCCTCAAAGACGCTCAAGGACGCCTTGATTTTAAGTGTTTCCGTGTTGCATATGCCGCGTGACCTATGGACGTCATCAATGACGTGACAGATGCTAGTTTAACAACGGTTGGATGAGATTGACCACCGCCATTTCATTTCAATTTTTCCGATCGGGCAATTAGGTACTAAGTTCATTTGGAAATGGATACCTGCCCAGGCAGTTCTGTGTGAGGTAATAGCGAATTCCGTTCCTTGTTAACGTGTACCATACTTTTGGTAGTTGGATGGGTCTTTCCTAACAGGTTTCTTCACGGAGCATGTCAAAGACGTCCGTGAATCTAAGAAAAAAATACAACAAAACTTTTGCTCTCGCAGTCATCGTGCTTAAGGTGGGCTCATCATATCCAAATAAATACAAACTTAAGTACCGCGAAGACAAAATAGGCGATACAAGAGCACAGAATATTTTTTGATTTAATTTTGGTATATAAATTTTACATTATATTTGATGTTATATAAATTTTGATAAAAGAGCACAGAAGATTTGACACGGTTTAAGGACAAAACACCACAGATGCCAATATTTACTAGGGCTGATGAGCGATGGTATGGTTAAGGCTGTTGGGGATGCCGTTACTCTGTAACACATGGTGAGCGATGAAATGTGTCAGGTTGTCGGGGATGCCGTAACTCCTTAACACACGGTGAGGGATGGTATGGAGCAGGCTGTCGGGGATGCCGTTACTATGTAACACACGCGCTGAGGGATGGTATGGACCAGGCCAGTCGGTGATCTCGTTACTCTGTAACACACAGTCCACCGCCATAAGCCACTTACTCAGATATGAATGAAGTCATCGTCGAATGCTTGCCTTATATTCCCCGGGTCGAGTTGCAGGGTGTTGCTCCACACTTGTCTATGAAATTTGCAGACCCGATTTAAAGACTGCCTGTAGCAATAAATTAAGATTATCGCACATCTTTTCCACACTTAAACATAATGGGAACCTTTGTTAAGAAGCAGGTGATAATAATCGACATCAGTAGCTCATTACGGTAGTACTTACGAGCTGATTAATAGGTACACATGAGTTTCTCAACATGCAAGTTCAGTGTTGAAATACCAGGTGTCAAGAACAGGGGAACGGCTGAAGTCCCTTGGCGCTTCGCTACAACCACCAGGCGCCATTCTTTTTTACATAGCGTGTATAGCTCAAACTTATTGAACAACAGCGTTTGAAAACAGAACAAGCTGAGACGGAAGAATCCAGTGGCCATGCACGCGCCCGCAAGTGCGTCCAAACCAGATGCATAGTTGATCGTCTACTCGGCCCCCAGCTGGGCGACGAGAGCCGACAGCGTCATACCGTCTGACCGATGGCCGACTGATGAGCATGACTCGTCGAGCCGTTCGGCCGCGGGAGCGGACATGCAGGCCGATAAAATCTGAGTGGGACGCGCGGACGTGATCAAGCCACAGCGCGGCGCCGAGGGAGGCTGTGAGGGCTGTAGATTGGGATTGCCCTCCCCCTTCCCTCCCTCCGCAGGGTCCATGGCATGCGGAGGGAGGGGGCTGCGGTGTCATTCATGCGGTGTTCAGGGGCTAGGGCAGGCCGCTCGGCCGTGCCCGCGTTTTCTTACCAGTGGAGAGGTGCCGCGTGCCGACGTCGACCGAGCTGCGCGTCCATACCGCCGAGCGGCTCTCCTGGAACACTCGATGAGCGCGTCTGCTCGCCCCGGGGTCAATCTGTCGCCTCTGGGGCGTCTCCTGGGCGCGCCTCTGCTCGGCCGGACGGCAATCTGGCACAAATCAATGTCGGCGGCCGTTTGTAAAGATTATCCTTTGTGCGTTGGCTCGTTATCGAGGAGGACACGGTCCGCGAATTTATCTCTCCCCACAGGCGTATTCATAGTGGCCCCCCGGCAGTAACGACCTCCGCCACTCTAATTGGTACTGCTGTGTGGAGCAGGGCCGTGCTTGGCGCGGTCCGGCGCCCGCGGGAGGGCCCCTCGAGGCTCTTCGCCGACCAGCGCTCCAGCGGCGATGCTGCGGTGCGGCCACGCTGGCGGTCAAGCTCAAGGGCAGCCGAATTGTTGGGAACTTGGAACATCTTGGGATACGCTTAATATGAGCGCGAATCCAAGTGATTGGTGCTGTTTTGCTTCCTGGACACTGGAAGATTACAAAAAGATGCTCACAAAAAGATCAGGGATTACGAGAGATCTTCGTGCAGCATTTTCAAGAACATCCTAGATCCCCTTCGCTCCCTTCCGGGCGACTCCTCTTGACTATTTTCACACTCTACGTCACGTTAAGAGGCAATTCCTATGAAATGTTATAAAACCCTCTGGATCTCGGAGAAATCCTGCAGGAATATGTGTATGTGTAAATGTGTCCAATATAAAAAGGCTGGATTCCAAATGACCCTTTACTGAATCGCGGAACTTATCGTACATCTTGGCAAAAGGATCCTGGGAAATCAAAATAGGTGTTTACAGCTTAGGAGCACCAAGTGGCATGAAAAGGGCTAGACATAACCCCTATCAAAGCAGTTTAAACAAGCTGAAGTCAGGCACCGGTCCCAGCATTTCACTTATGGAAGCGCGGAGGCCTGCTGCCTAACTAGGCTTCAAAATACGCTTGCAAGTCAACTGGATCTAACGGAGTTAAACATGCAAATCACAGTCAGAGCAACCAACAAGTGTCTCCTCTGGAGACGCTTGTAAGTCCTGCAAAGCGTTGTCTGCAAATCACAACCAGTGCAACCAGCAAGCGCAACCAAAGCCTGACAGGTGAGTGGTTATGGTTGGCGCCTAACCACCCATCCAGACGCCTGGGATTCTGAACAGCAGCCTTTGGCCCACTTTGACGGACATGCTTGGAGTCTACGTAGAACTGGCTGGAGCTGCGAAGTTTCGTTTTTAAAAGGCTTACCCAGCTCCAGCCTTCGACACGGCCTATGCTCCTGAAAGCGTCGTCTGGGCGCAGCAGTGCATGAGGCATTCTAACTGACGTTCGAGATCGCGGCCCTACGAGGGGGTCCTTAATGTGACCTACAGTCAGACCTTCAAACCCTTTAGCGTTCCAATTGGGCCCTCGATAGTTGGTCTCGTGAGGGCTTTCGGCCCCTCTTTGGCCTCCCCTAAACACGGCTGCTAACTGACTCGGGGCCACTTGCCGCCACAGGACCCCTTTTGGGCACTGTACTCGCTGACCGACGCAAGAGCCTTTCATTGTGTAAGGGACCCTGAACATCGCAAATTACAGATCCCGATCTCGTTCCTGCTTCGGAAATGGGTCACAAGCGCTGAGACGGACACGGGACCGACTGTTTGTCCCCGCGTCGAGGCCTTTCATCATGGGGATGGAAACCCTTAATAAGAGCCCTTGTAGAAACCCTCTGACTGACACTTCAGGCCACGGCACTACGGGTGGGGGCTGGTCTCGAATCCAATCGGGCTCTTGATATTTGGTCCCGAAGGACCCGAAGGTCCCCTCCTCGGACCCCCGCAAACACGGGTGTGCAGGGTGAGAACACGGAAACACGCGGATGTGCAGTATGGCCGGAATCGACTCAAAATACATATGGGGCGTCGTTCCGTGGCACCCAAACAGCTCTTCTACCGCCGTCAGAATGATGCCTGCGGGGCGTGCTTAAGTGTGCAATACAGCCCCAAATCACCTCAGAAACCCGTGAATTTTATTGCCGCTCAAACCCGTTATGTGCGCGAAAATCAACACTGAATTTCCGTGTGCATGCGGTTTGGCCGGGTATCCCCGGAAACACCGATGGTGCGTTTTTACAGTGCACCCCCAAAACTCTGTTAACGGTGTCAGGATGATACCGTCGGGCGTTTGAAGGGTGTCATACGGTCAACGTGATTCCCTCAGAATACACACCGAGTATACTCATGCCGTATGGGTGTCAAAATCGATATCTCACAGGAATTTGCGGGCATCCAGTTTGGCCTAACACCTTAATGGTGTATTTTTTCTCTCAATGTATAACTGGCAGAACACATGCAGCAACACAAAGCTTCTTGTTTTAAACAGCGGTACATTTCACAGTCATTTGCCAGAACCAGAAAGAACAAGTAGAGTCACGATCCCATGGAAGAAAAGGCTTTGGAAATGATGCTGTCATTCTACGTCGTTGCAGAATATTCGTTGCTGATACGTTGCTGCCTCAGTTTACTGATGTGTTATTTAGTTTTAGCGCCACCGAATGCGCACCAGCAGCTCACGCTTTGACACAGCAGAAAACACTCTTGCACATGCATAAACTAGCATTAGTGGCGGCTTGGTTAGGTATTCGGGAACATGTGAGATATCACAAGGCATGGGCACGACCACGTGTCTCTGAGATTGGGTTGACAAATCGGCATTAGGGGGGGGGGGGGGAGGAGATCAAACTGGAATCTGCGGGTGGATTGGCTGACCTGAACATGGCATGTTACATGAAAATTTTTAGAAAGCGTGCAGCCCACGGTGAACGTCGGAAGCAGGAAAATCCCACTGTGTGGAAATTGGACGGACATGGCCCCAGCTTTGCAGTGTTACACCCATGTCAAAGAGACAAAGACGCATTGCGTTGCCGTCATCCGTTGCGCAGCGAAGACAGGCGAAAGGATCACGACTTAAGCTAGCAGGGCACGCATATACAATATACGATGCGTTTCGCCTGATTAAAATCGTTGGCCACATTCAAAAATGTATGGCCAAGCTCAACACGAAATATTTAAGCATCAGTAATCTCTTATCTTATCTCAGTCTTTATCTCTATCTTATCTCAGTCTTTTGACTTCTTCGGGAAAATGTTTTTGCCTGAAATCTTTGATAATTTTACGGGCTGTGATGTTAGAAAGCCAACTACACACCACAGTGCAATTCACAAGCGCATTTGTTGTAATGTGCTTCCAGTGCCGGACCACACCGCATTTCTAGAAGAGAATTCAAATTTCGGATATTTGATACTAGATGGCTAGCTGGAAAACGCTGCATTTTAATAAATGTTTGAAATTATGGTCGGGAAATTAACGCACTCGTGCTACTTTTTAAAGTGTACCATTCTGGGGTCCTTTCCTTAGTCATCCACCCTGGCTGCCTGGGTAATTGGGGGTCGTTAACTCAGCAGAACTTTTTCACTTCATCAACGGAGTGGAGTGGCAATTTATTCATTCCTAAGCTGCATCGGGAACGTTCCCATCAACACCCATTGATCATCCGCCACCGTCTTATCTGTCAACTTGGTCTAATTGAAAAGTCCCGATTCAGGCCAGCCCACCTCATTAGAGCAAAAACATCGCCATTATTCTCGTCCCGGGGGGGAGGGGTTCCTCAGCGGCTGCCCACGCGCCCCTCGACAGGTGGTCACCCCGCCGCACCACCGGTCGCCGGGACTACCGCTGGACGCTGGTGGTCTGCTTGGTGCCGCTGCACGCATGCGCACAATTCGCCCAGCGGACGGCGCGTCGGCGGCAGCGCCTCGCGATTTCAGTCGCGGCACGGACATCAGGGGTGGTGGGGGCGCGCGGCCGGTGCGCGAGGACGGAGCAATGCGTTCAGGTTCTGGAAACTGCTGTTGAGTGCACGCACGTACCGGACGCCTTGAGGAAGCTTTTTCGCTTGCCCTCAAGCTCAGAATGTAAACGCTGCGGGGTTTGCTAGTCCCGTGCTGCTCGGTGAACTGCTGTCCAGCCGACCGTGTGTCACCATGTGGACGTGGCTGCTGCACATTGGTGCCATCGTCACGGTCGTCGCACCAGGTGAGCAGAGCACGGCACGTCAGTACCGCCTGCGGTGCTGATCGCGGAGGGCGGGTTTGCCAGGTGTTCTCGCTACGCGTCAATTGAAAGGCGCCCCTCTTTCAGTTTTAGTCTTAGTCTTGTCATAATCCGTGACGTGCTGATGCGCTTGATTATCGTTTCGTATGGAAGTTCGCAGGATGTCTCCAAAAACCAACTATTTCTGGAATGCAACGAAAACTGCAACGGCAATGAGTTGCTCTTCAGCGTCAGACGCGAGCGGTCGGAAATGTGACACCTTTGCACGCGCGTGTCGCTGAAACGCAGCAGCGCCATGGTTTAATGTACGTCAATGCCACAGCGTTGAGGGCGAACAGATAGCAAAAATAGATTCCTGTTGGATTAGAAGGAAATGACTGACAGTTTACGGATGTAAACAACAAAATTGCTTGCGAATGGCTCACCAGAGTTCCTCAACACAGTTTCGAGGTTGCGGATCGTGGCCATGTGAATTTATATGCATCTGCCACCACGTTGCTGCTACGCTCGTTTCACCAGGCGGCGCTGTGATTCATTAGTTTCACGAGCGCTCCCAACTGCGCGTGCAGCCTTCAAGTGTCGCGCAGTTTGCGGGTGACGCCCGCATCAATGCGCTGCGATTTGACGTTCATGGCATGATTCAGCCATTACGCTCAGGCTATTGGCTCTTACCGTGAATCAGCATGTGGTGCCTGACTGACGTCCTGTGGTGCTCATGCGATGACCTAGTACTAGGTATCGGTGCACGTACATGTGCACATGTGGTGTGAGCAATGTGCACGAGTAGACAGTGTGTGTGTGCGTGGGTGAGTGGTTAGCCTATTGGGCCGAAAAGTGTGTGGCATTACAAGCCTATATCCAATGTACTGCATCAAGACCAACGTACCACACATGCCCACACCATATTTCCATGCAGGGGCGGGTCCAGCCGCCGAGTTTGAGTGAGGCAGTGCAGATGAATGAGACCGGCTCTCACAGAGTTTGTGCGCCCATAATATGCTGAACCATTTGAAGACAAGTAAATGTCCTCGTTGTTACACGTGCCGGCATTCTTTTCTGCTAGTGCACATCTCTATCTACTCTATTCAGCCAAAAGACTACCCAGTTTCCTTAAGTTATTCATTGGTCTCAGCGTCGCTTCCACCGTTGAGGCAAAATGCCATGGCTGGGAATACATTCTGGGCGACTTGGGAGGCGTTTTCCTCCTTAGTTTGCACGGTGGATTATGGTTTGCAAACACCGCTGCCTCGACGGCTGAGAACAATTCGTGACATCGCCAGAACAGTATCGCCGAAAACAGCAGCAAAAGGTGAATGGATCGCTGGAATGGATCGCTTGAAGAAGCATTTAGTAGCAACAGAGTGCCAGATAAAAGGTTGAATTTCATCCTTGTGTGCCATCCATCGATCAGTGCACACCTTGGAAGATTGGCAGGCGAAATGGAACCAGTAGTTTAAGAAGATGATGGCGAAACAGCAAAACACTCCAACGGTGTTACTGTTTGGCAGGCGAAATGGAACCAGTAGTTTAAGAAGATGATGGCGAAACAGCAAAACGCTCCAACGGTGTTACTGTTACCGTTTCTTCTGCTGTTGCTGTCACTTTTGCTGTTACTGTACCGGTAAACAATTCAATTTGGCTATTTCGTAAAACTTTGGGGTTCTCCAGCCGTTTTATCTTTGGAGAGGACGTTTGTCCAAGTTGCACCCCCCCCCCCTCCCCCCGCCTGGATGCAACACCATTAACATATGGCACGCAGGTAGCATTCTAGCATAAGACTATGTGGATAACGCCATATATATGTGTGACATCATTCGGGTTCTTGACTCGCCACAACGCAAAGGGGACCTCGGGCGATGCCATTGGGTGCTGTCCTCCCTGGGAGCATGACCAACAGGAATCATTTGGATGCTTACGAGGGAAACCACGGCAGCTTCCGCGTACGTCCTGTCACATGCGTGGCTCACGACTGCCACGTGGCGGCACGGCGCCGCGGCCCTCCAAGCCGGGTTTCTGGCGGGGATCACCCGCCACGCGCGGTCACTAGCCATTGTAATCGGTAACGGGCGCTCCTGTGACGCGCTGCGTGTGGGCTATTGAACAAGTAAGGAAGGTAAAAAAGGCCGTGTTGACTCGTGCTCTAGGACTCGTTGGCAAATTTGCTTTCTTGTCTGCTTTTGCGCCGCATAGCCAGCTTTGCGTTACGAAAAGCGACGTCGCGGAGTAACTTCCTAAATGTTTCTGGTGTTCTCGGGTGCGACGTAGCACGCCCTCGATGTCTGAAAACGTCCGTTCCGGTGCTCCGTGTCCTGCCGTCCGTTCCGGTGCTCTGTGCCTTGTGTCATTTCCCACTGTCGGCTTAGTTTGGGCGGTGTTCGACCCACATTGTAGGCATGTACCCGCGCTCCAATGCCTCAATAAGCGCACGCGCGTGACGGGCGCTGTCTCCTGACGGCGATGCGTGTGACATGCTATTTGGGTAGTATTTGTTCTCAAAGAGCGGTGTCTGCCGCCGGACTAGCTCGGTGGATCCGTACGGAGCGGGGCCGGGCCCGCGCCCCGCCGGCGGTGGCCTCCGCCGACCGTCTGCCGCGCCGTCACCTGGCTGTAATAGAGCCGTCCGGCCTGGCTGCCGCCCCGCGGCCGAGCGCCGGGCCGGAGGTGGCGGCGGCGGAGTGCCGCCACGCGGCGCGCGGGCCGCCGCCGGTGCCGGACGGCAGGCTGGGGCTGGGTGCACCGGGCACACTGCGGCGGTCGGTGGCCGGGGGACCAAGACATAGGCTCCAACTCTGACACCCTTCAAAAGGCGTCCTCAGATTAATTTACGAGTCGCCCGGGATTATCCTCTGTAGTTATGCTGACACAACTTTTAAAGCGAGTTACACCTCTACTTAAAATCTTTGGTGATACAAAGGAACTCAGGTAAGTACGCTCACTGTGTTCGCCCTGCACCTAATTTGGCTTTCTAAGATATCATTGCGATTTTATTTTTGGTACTTCAATAGGACCGGGAGCAACGCCGTCCAAAACGAGTTTTATATTTTTCTATGAACATTCTCAAAAGCTTTGACCGCCCCTGCCAGGATGTCCTTTTGTCCAGTTGCACACTGACCTGTCCAACCTGTTCAGCGATGACGTAACAGCGCGCACGGCCGTTGGTAGCGGAAATCCGACCTAGTTTCAAAGTAACTCATGGTCAGTGGCACTCAAATGTTATTCAGCAACGAAACCGACGGTCTTAAGAAAGATGCCTTGCTTTGTATCTATCTGCCTACAGATACATGTATATCAATCTGGCAATGTGTATATGTTAATATATCTCTATCTATCTATCTATCTATATATTTATCTATCTATCTAAATCCCTGCTTATATAGCGATCTGCCCATCTGCCTATCATCATCATGTATCTATCTGGCTATCTATCAATCCAGGCTGCGTAAACACGAATATTTTGCTTTGCGCTGTTAATCGAAATGCTACGAATCAAAAAAGTTTTCTTAGTTGTTTTGAAATGCATGGTGCAAGGCTCGGAGTGGGCTGTGGGAAAGACGGGTTTCCGCTAAGATGAGGTGAAGCTGGCCGTAAATCGCACGCACACACGCCACGTCGGCGTTTGAAGTGGGAGTCTCCATCCAACTGAGGCCTGATGAAGACGCCAGCTGGCTGGCTGCACACATCACCGTCAGCTGGAGCGAGGTCCACTCAGAGCGGATAATTTAATGTTGGGGCAGGTTTTAATGCGGGAAGCGGCGGACGGGGCGGTGATGAGTGATGGCCACCGTACGGGGGCGGCCGTGTTTGCGCTCCTGTCGGGCGCGCTCGCCGGCAGCTGGCGGCCGCCCGCCCCGCCGCCCCGCCGCCCCGCCGCCCCCCGGTCAGCACCGGCTGGCGTGCTGGCCACACCGTCCGTTCGGGCGTAGCCAGCGGCGCGGCGGCCGCCCAAGAGTGGCCAGATGTGGACGCCGTTGTCGTAGAAGCTCGTATGCGGATCTAGATCGTGTGTGAAGGTGTATGTAAGGGAACTTCGCGGGACGTCTTATTGGCGACCCTTACCGTCGCACTCTGGGGCAATTTGGCATTGCGGCGGGCAGCACGCCTGGCTATCCGACGTCCAGATACCGGTTGCTATCTTGAGCTCAGTTAATTGGTGGCGAGGCTGCCGTCATTGCTAACGAACTCGTAATGCAAAATAATAGCTCAGTAAATCATTGGTTATATGAGACAATCAAAGCAGTGTCAACTTAATACTGCCAAGCACCAGATGTCAAAGGTGCAATAGCAAGGAACGTCTATGACATTAAAAAAGGTCCGCGGTAGAACACTAAACGCATACCCACAGAAACCATTGCAATCCAGCGGGCAATGACTCCACTGAGCTACTGAATTTCTGTGGACCTTCAGCATTCGCGAACCTTTCGTGCTCATCGCCGTTCCCATTTCTCCTTACGGTAAATTACACATGCAGATTATATTGATGGTTGTTGGCCTATTTGCCGTCTGGGGTGATAGGTGCTAGGTCTAATAAGAGCAGCGAGGCAAGCACACACTTGGACCATAAGCCCTCTTCAGAGCTGTCGCTGAATAGCACTGAAAAGCACTAATGGCCGAATCGTCTGATGATTACCTGCTGTTATGAGAGTTGCCTTCATCCTTTTTTACCCATCTCCCTATACGTCAATCCATATTGTATTACAGCCACCTACACGGTAAGCAGGCCGACAGCTATCAAAGGCGCCGGTAAGAATGATACGCATCATCATCCAGCGAGCCCTGTCAGAACTCAGCCCAGTCAGCCCAATCATACTTGCGTTTGTGTGCACTTTATCCTTACACGCTTGGCTGACTCAATACCTCTTATGTCATTGCGTGCCCCTTGATTATACTCTCCACAAGCGTCTTCACGTTAAAGTTTCCCCCATTATTTTGTTTTTCGGCAGGAATTCTGACAGGCTCTGGGCCGCTCGCTTAATTTCCGACTGAGCATCTACGGTGCATTACATCTCGGGGAACGTCGCCGTGGCCCCAGCATACCCCGCCATAGTCAGCTCAATTACGGGATTTGGTGCTCGGGATCTGGACTCACCAGCTGAGCCCTAACTCACCGAGTGAGGTTTAGCTCACCGACCGAGTCCCAAGTCACCAGCCGACCCCCTAGCTCACCGATCGAGGTTTAGCTCACCGATTGAGCCTTAGCTCACCGGCCGTTCACATGCTCACCGTCCGAGCCTCAGCTCACCTATCCATCATTAACTCACCGACCGACCATCAGCTCACCTACTCATCATTGGCTCCCCGGCCGTTCATCAGCTCGATGTCGGCGCCCTAACTCACCTCCCAAGCCCTTCTCACTTGCTGGGCCGATGATCAGCGGGCGGGCGTCTGCCGGCCCGGGCGCGGCGCACCGCTCGTCACGGCTCGTTGGAGACGACCTGGTGCTGCAGCTTGCTGGGAACTGGTCCGTCGCCCGCAGAATTATGGAGAGTCATTTAATGGCCCGCCCGTTAGCCCCGCTGTGCCTGGGGTTTGTGATTCGTGTGGTGTTCAGGCGAGCCGTGCTGGACACGGGCTTAATTCGACCATAATTTACCATTCGCGCTGCCTCCGGGGCCTTCGAAATCAATTGAATCACCACCTGACATTCATTTTCACAGACTTCGCATTATCCTTTCATTGGCCAGCCGCACCACGAGCCCAGAGCGGCGCCTCCGCCAAATTACGCCGAGTTTTGGTTTTAGTTCGATGAACTGTTCGTACACGCCCATGCACTCCACCCCGTTCGTATAGCCCCTAAGGTGGCTGTCCGGTTATTCGACACGTGAGCGAAAGCGTACATTTTGTTGGTAATAAGTATGTTTTTTTTTAGTTCAACGATTCACATAGCTTATTCGTGAGCGCCCGCACTTGCATTCTGGGTGTTAATGACGCTCACGAAACCAAAAGACTTCAGACAGTTGGTGAACCTTCCCCACAGCCGCCGACGACTGCCCTCCAAAGCGCCCTCTGCAACGCTGCATGGTCGCGCTCGGCCGCTTTGGTAATCACGGCCAATTGCATGAGCTGCAGACGGAGCACTGAGTGTCCTTTACAAGCCCAAATGACGTGTGGGCATGTGGCTCGCACTCAGGAGCTTCTGAAAGCAGCTGCAAGGCCTCGAGTGGGCGGACCGCTGTTCCCTGGACGTAACGCTGGTCTTCGGGGGCGGAGCAGAGGGTGCGTGACCCCACGCGGCCAGCCGCGTCGGACTGCACCAGGATGTCCAGCCAAACGCTGTCATGGAGCGTTCACCAGCAGGGAATGGCACACGCGCTACTTGAAGTGGTAGTAGCACGGCTGGCGTAATATCGCGAACGGTGCATATTACTCGAGATCTCCAAAACTATTTTGACTTGAATTTTCGGTTGATGGCTTAAGAAGACAGTGGTTTATGGGTGCATAACATTACACTTCCTTTTCAAGGGATTGTACCTACCAAATAGCCGTTTTTGTATGACATGTGTAGAACGTTCCAACCTGCTCTCACAATGATTGTAACAACTTTCTTTTGCCCGGTGTTGTCTGCTTACACTGTACTTACTCTGACAAGTTTTAGCTCTGGCGCAGACGCCATGGGACGTGGACACCCCATGGTGGTGCTCCCGTTTGGGCAGCGTTTTGGTTCATGGCACTGCAGCCGATGACAAAGCGCAGAAGTGGTGAAATTTCAGGTGGCCTCTATTTGTTAAAAATGAAACTCGCTTTTTATCAAATGTGTCGGCTCGCATGAGGTGAAATTAAAGCAAGGAGGATTTCTGACAGGCCCAATTATTTAGAGTGCGCTGTGGAATCATTTTTGCGAAAACGATACAGTTCCATTAACTAAAGTCGTCACCGGGAGGGTTCGGGTTCGATTCCCGCCACGGGGAACTGGCCACGGTCCAGGCGTCCACGGACACCCCATGAGCGTAGCGTGATGTGTTAGTTCACCTTCTCGGCCTGACGTATTCTGTGAGTCAACCAGCGCAAACTCTTGTACATTGATAATATAAGCATAAGGCGCGTTTTCCAGACATCTGCTGCGAAAACACTGTTTGGTCCACGCCGTTCGGTCATGGCCTCCGCTTCCCCCCCCCCCCCCTCCGCCCCCTCCCGGGCCCGGCCTGTGATTATGCTGCCTCCGGTCGGCCCAGCAGGCTGGATACGGCATGAGTTATCGTATGACCTTTTTGTCGCTGTCGGCGCCTGCTGGCCAGGTGCGCCGGCCATGCGTGACGTGAGTTAGAGCCCGCGACTCAGGGTGACATGTGTCGTGACGGCTTCAGGGATAATAACTACGTCACGATGTGTGGGGCTGGAGCGACGGCCGGCTGTCGGGGCCGGGCCGCCGTAATGCCGCCGCGGTCAACCGGCGTCCCGCGACAGCTTCCTTCTAACGCGGCGAGCGCACCGCACCTCAGCGTCATCTGCGCGCGGCGTCGGTCGCACGCGTCCGGGGATGAGGCTCGGGTAGCGGGGGTGGGCGCGACACACTCGAGTCGGGGGCAGCTGTGTATCGGTGGGTGCCGCTCCATTTGCCCGGCGGCGCTATTTACGAGCCGGGCTCCTCTGATCGGCTTGATGACTTAATTCCGTCGGGCGCGCAGCGCCCGAGCCGATTTGCTGGTTCAGATCGTCGACGGGTGCCCCGGCCGCCTCCACCACGCCCACTGAGCGGCGGCTCTCGCGGCTCCGACGCCTCAGCTGTAACGAAATAGCTCGCTCCTTGTCTGCCTGCGCAGTGAAGTCGCAGTTAAGTCGCGATCGATGTTTGAAGTAGCGATGACGCGTCGTGTTTGCCGGCCTAACGGTCTGACATTCTTGCTCGCGTGTGCTTAAGGTGAAACATTAATTGAAACGACCTCTGCGGTGATTGTGGATTATAACAGAGGCAATTGTCATCGCCTCCCATTCGGGAAGGCCTCGTCAGTGGGCGGTGTAATGAGGCGTTGGTCGACCGCCCACAGTAGCAGCTTTATCAGATACGTAGAATGATGATTGACGCACCCGTTGCCACTGTAGCCCTTCGTCCAGGCTTAGAAATACGCTTACAGTTTGACTTTGGGAGTTCTGAATGCGTTGTCGTCGCATATTGTTCTGTTTAAAGCCCTTTACAGATTGCGATATCCCGATGTGGGCTTGTGCAACCCGTCGAATCTCAATCCATCCAGCCTTCCAACGCTCGATTCATTCGGCCAGCGTTGTTTTGCTTTCAATCGCTTTCCACAGTTCGTAAATGAAATCCGGTATCCCCTGTCACTGCAGAAATACCGCGGGAAAGAATCCGTATCGATGTATTGAATCACTCCACCCCCATCAAACATGCAATGCCCTATGCAACACTGGTAAGCACCAACAGGGAGCAAATTCGCATTGCATATTCAATGACTGTAATTGACAAAAGAACAGCTTTATGATTTAAACCCTTGGCCCGTTATGACATAGATTTGGCTAAAATATCAATTATACTTTGAGATATGTCGCTGCATTAATAGTCATTTCCAGCATCCCTATATTGTATATCATGAAAGAGCGTCGAGGTAAATTGAGACTTCGACATGAGTGGCTAAATGGGTGAGCTCCAAATGTTATAAAGTTTGGACTTAGTCCAATCCAGTCTTTATAGCTGTCATTACGGACGTTCTCTGGCGCAGTCTGGTTCAATCCGTGAGGATGGAGACGGAATTCACTGATTGATATAATCCGTAATGAGCTCAGGTCCGTTCGCTCATTTGTATCTTTGACGTGGCACGTGGGCTTCCATGACATGCCAGCACGTCTCTGCTGCAGCGTTGTCCACCGCGTCCTCTACTGTCCAGCCGCTCTCCTGGAAAACTTTGCCCCAGGAGTGTCAAGGACTTCCAGGACCCCAGATTGTTTGTGAACCCCGTGTTTTTACATGTTGACCTAGCGAAAAGCCAGCCAGTCAAACATACGGTTCAATTGAGTGCTGATAATTTTTGATGACTCAGAGGCCCTGCTTTTACGGGCGTCGCTGTATCCTCAGCGTTCTGAATTGATACATTGTCTGTTGGCAAGGTCTCAACTACGTCATAAATATCCAGGCTTGTCGGGTCAGGTGTCAATATTGATTTACCACACTTCCTCCCTTCCATCCGTCGAACACGTTCCATGAGCATGTCACGTGCCGTAAGGCGCCATACAATACACGAGTGTATATCTTTGGACGTGTATAGTTCAAAGCTGTAAGATGTTTAAACAACAAATGCCTTATGTTACAGTGCGCGTTTCGAAGGCATCGGTCTGCACCACGTGTTGTCTCACCGCGCTGGTGGCTGACCAACGATCCTAGTTTTCGATCCACATGTTTTTGCCCAGAGCACGCATAGCTGGCGCGCGACAGACTGCGGGCAGGCTATCACTGGCTCGCCTCAGGGCGTGGAAAACAGGATGGCGCCGTGTCGAATCGCCGATCAAGCACGTCATTATGACCAATGCTCTCACCGGTTAGGTGACCACATGTGCGATTGGAATGGCACAACGTGAGAAAATGTCAGTTAGCTGAGCAGCGTCCGGCCGACTCATTTACCCAGTTAGGTCCATATCGATGTCGAAGATGTAAGACGATGTACGGTGTGAGGCGGCTTCCGCCAAAACAAGACGCGCGCGGAGTTTTGACGGTGCCGAACATGAGCGGGTGAATGCATGAGCGGTTTTCCTGGCGGGAGTGGCCTGGCCTTTTCCCACGAGTTTGACGCTTTTAAAATCGAAAAATATCTACTGAGGCCACACAGGTAACGGTAGTGTCACGCGAGGGATTAGTAAAAGTGCACAAATCTACCAGCCATATTTTCAGATCACGGACACGATCGCAACGTGATTCTGTCACCGTTTAGCGCCTTACAAGCCAGTTACGATGACGGTGGCGTGGTGGAGTAACTTTCCTCCATACTTCTTCACAATCATGAGCGGCACGTCGCCATGTGAATAGGATGCCCACACAGATAATAAGGGACCAGCCGTGTGCACGGGACCAAAGGTCTGTCGTAGCGCAAGTAGCCGTGTTTCGCATGCGCCCGTCGTTGGGGACTCAGTGAGCTCGGGTCGGGACCAGGCGGCTGTGGCCAGCCGTCCTCCGTCCGGTACTCCATGCGAAAGGATTCACACACACGCACGCACGCACGCACGCACGCACGCACGCACGCACGCACGCACGCACGCACCGCACGCACGCACGCACGCACGCACGCACGCATCGCAGCACCGCCGGCATGCTGTGTGAAATTTATTCTAGTTTAACAGTCTAAAACGACTCACTTTTTGTTTTTAATCTGGACAGGGGGCATTCATGTCAAAACAAGTCTGTGTTGTGGATATTTGTGACCCAGTGAATGTGTTTTTATTTACAGTGCTTTTCATAGACTTACAACATTAAACCAGCCTACTGGCACCAGTCACAAGTTGTAACAAGCACCACAACCTGCGTTCGGGACAGTGCCAAACAGCATCACCGCTTGGCCGGAGTGCGTTACCGCGAGGAAGCCCATATCATCGCATGTTGTGCCGTTTATTTCGGTCGCCCGCACAAGAGCAGGCTTTCCCCGGCCTGGGGATAATCCTTTTAAAAAGCGCACCGCCACCTCCACTTGCCGCGTGCGGGCGAGCTGGGGAGTTCGAGTCGCCTCTGAAAGGCCTCGAGGTGATGCGTCTGACGCGTTCGGAGCCGTCTGACGCGTCCGGAGCCTGTCTGACGCGTCCGAAGCCTGTGTGATGTGTCGTCCGGAGCCATCTGACGCATCCGGGGTCTGTCAGATGTGCCGTCCGGGGCCATCTGACGCGCCCGGATCGTGTCTGATGTGTCGTCCGGAGCCATCTGACGCATCCGGGGCCTGTCTGATGTGCCGTCCGGAGCCATCTGACGCGCCTGGAGCCTGTCTGATGTGCCGTCCGGAGCCCGTCTAGTGCGTCGTCCGGAGCCCGTCTGATGTGTCGTCCGGAGCCCGTCTGATGTGTCATCCTGAGCCTGTCTGACACGCCCGGAGCCCGTCTTACGCGCCTGGGGCCCGTCTGACCCGTCCTGAGCTCGTTTGTTGTGTCGTCCGGAGCCCGTCGCTGCCAGACGCCTGTGCTCGGCGCCCGTGGCGCACGGCCCTAACTCGGTTACCTGGCAGCATTACGCGGGCCGTCTCCTTGTGTTACCTGGGCTGTCTCTCGCCGGGCGACGGCGTTACCTGACTTTTCCGACGAAGTCGCTCCCTGTGAGGCGGCGGCGTTGCCCGAGTTGCCTCCCGCGGGTCGGGGCACTGGCATTACACACGCCAAATGAGTGTTGCTTGGGCGTCCTGCGCACGATGCCACGCTGGTCAACGTTCCTTCAGCTGTCCCTGCCGGGTGTCAGTGTTGCTTCAGTTCACGCTGCCGGGTGTCAGTGTTGCTTCCGTTCACCCTGCCGGGTGTCATTGCTGCTTTAGTTGTCCATTATGGGTGTCAGTGTTGCTTCAGTTGTCCCTGCCGGGCGTTGGTGTTACTTCTGTTCACCCTGCCGGGTGTCATTGTTGCTTTAGTTGTCCCTGTCGGGTGTCAGTGTTGCGCTGTTTGTCCCCCACAGGGCGACAGTTTGGCCCGTCAGATGTCTCCCAACGCGCGGTGGTGTTAGCCGCGGCGTTCTACGGGTCGGGCAGAGCACGTCGGATTGCTCACGTCCGACCGGTGGGGGGGGGGGGGGGGGGGCTTCAGGGGACTGGCGCCGGTCCGTACGGCGTCTGTGTCGAGCGGCGTCGCCGGTCCCTCCAGCCGGATGGTCCGCGGTCCGTCTGGCGCGCGACACGCGGAGTCCCGGCTGGGGCCGCACCAACCGTCCAGCTGCAGCGAGCGCCACCGGAGGGCGGGGCGCGCCGCGCCGTCCTCAGAGCCGGCACCGCGGCCTCCTCCACTCCCGTCCGCCGTCCCAAGGTCACGTGACCACGCCGTTCGGCGCTGCAGGCATTGTGGCCACGGTCACGTTTATCACACCCCCGTCGACGCCGCATGCACCGCCGGACTTTTCCGGTCAGCTGGCTGCGACTGTGGCTGTGTAGGCGGCGCCGGGGCGTGCTGTGATCTGCAGCCGCCGCAGACACGCCGGCAAGCGCGACAGCCACACCGGCGCTGCGGGTCTGGCGCCACCCTCCATCGCGTCCGGTGGCGAGGGGAGGGGCGTGTGACGCCGTGACGGCCGTCACGCCTGGCGGCCAGCGGTGCGGTCTGCGCGGCCTTTGTTGCCGGCTGGCTACGCTCGCAGCACTAACGGACACTATTTCGGCCGACCACTTCCCCCCAAAGGGCGGCGGCCGCGGCCCGAGGCAGGATCACGGGCGGCGCTCACGGAGGGCTCTCCGCGGGTGAGGCAGGATCACGGGCAGCGCTCACGAAAGGCTCTCCGCGGCCCGAGGCAGGATCACGGGCGGCACTCACGGAGGGCTCTCCGCGGGGGAGGCAGGATCACGGGCAGCGCTCACGAAAGGCTCTCCGCGGGGGAGGCAGGATCACGGGCAGCGCCCACGAAAGGCTCTCCGCGGCCGAGGCAGGATCATGAGTGACGCTCACGGAGGCTTTTGACCTGCGCCTGTCACCGCCGACACTCGTGATAGCATCGACCATAGGGATAAGGAAACGAAACGACGATAAGACCTTTGCGGGGTCCGATCTTTGTCTCGGGCGTAATGACGTTTGCCAGCGATGGAGAGAGCCGGCGGTCGGTCTCCGTACCTCCGTCCTGAGCGGCCTGGAGGTCACGCCGCGCTGCACACCCACGTGCCAACAGAACCTGATGACGTGGCTGTGGCGCGTGTGTGTGTGACCCAACCAGCACCCACTTTCAAGCCTCCTCCCCCAGCCGCCACCGTCGGCTCCTCTTCAGCGCTCGGTCGGAGCAGATTGCGCCCGCACCGCCTGGCACTCCACTCCTCCTTTCGGTCCGGCTGCGGCGGCTCCACTCTGTGTGGCTGGGTATTGAAGTCCTGCCGACCGACCGGCTGCCGTCGAACGCTCAATAATCGTCGAGCACCGCCGAAATGCGGGCGACGTGGAGCCGCCGATTCGGAGCAGAGCTATAGCGTGGTCTGATGTGGTGAATAGCCGTATTTTCCTCGCCATGTTTCTCTGGTATTCGATGAATACAGGTACGTAGAGGGCCTGTGTAATGAGATGTCTGTCAATTGGCTGTTCTTACGTCATTTGGAGCGTCGTAAAAACCACCGCTGAAGTGTGTGTGGGGCCGTTCATACGTCAACTACAAACTCGGTCAGAGCGAGGATTTGTCGGTAGTGAGTTTTTGTATGTCTTATGAGTCTTGTATATGTTAGCCGGATTCAGTTGACGTTCCAGTGATTGCTCATTATCTGGGGACGTGCAGCCAGGGATACAACCAGAGCCTTTGGAAAGGGGGAGGGGGTACAGGGTTGTCACATTTGTTCATAAGGACATGTTTTTCTTTATAATTTTCAAACCTTTACCTTTCATAACTAGATCAGAAGCCAGAAGCTACCGCGGGTCATTTCTGCCTGTATTTTATGGTTAACATACTGGACAAATCTTGCGTTAAAAGATTGCATAAGATAAATCGCCGGTGGTGTTTACATTTCACAATGGCTCAGTACGCTCTTTCTAAACCCATAGAACTCACAGGCTTTGCCATAATTATGATCCAGGTTCTATAGAAATGGTAAGGACCACGCAAATGTGGATTGTGGATCGAACTGGGTCCGTAATTTGTATGAAGATCCTCAAGCCATGCTTTTCCGACGTCCAACGTTCACTTCAAATCGATTAGTGATACAAACTATGTCAACGTAGTTTGAACACGCATGCTCGCAAATCTTAGCAACAGGAGCCTCGACGCTAATCGTTGCAGTTTCCATAGACCACGCAGTGGCAGCCCAGCGGCTAACACCGAGCGGTGGCCCACGGTGGGACGAAAATGATAACGCTTCTGAAAGCATTACCCTTGAACACTAATCGATAAGTGATCCAAACTATGTGATGTAGTTTTGAACATGAGCACTAGCAAATCTTAGTAACTTCGACGCCAGGCGCTGCAGTCTCAACAGGCCGCGCAGCAACGGCGCAGAGGCTGACACTGAGCCGTGGTCAACGGGTGGACGACAGTGATGACGCTTCTGAAAGAAGTACCTTTGAATGCTTTAGGGCATTGTATCGCACATTCAGAAAATAGTCCGGGCGAACATTCCATATGTGAGATTTTTAGATTGATGGTAAGACGGACTGGCCATTACAGAACGGCGAAGTGGTACTGGAATCTCGTGGTGGAACTGAAATAGGGAAGGTAGAGTCTCTTTTTTGTGTTGCTGCAGCTGTTAATCTAGCCAGAGGACATCATCAACGTGGTAAAAGATATACCCAGTCCAATCTTTGAAAAGTACGAATTCATTTTTAAAGCCATTCGAAAGTATTAATTCACGCCGGTCGTTCTCGCGCGCACGGCGCCCACCGTCTGGTATCTGGAGCATTCAACGCCGTTCGGTTTTACTGAAACTACAACTCCGGCCATCGGAAACCTTGCTCCCGAGATTGCAGGCGTGCAGGCTCAAGCCTTTCGATGTAATTTGTTTCACGCGTCGATTCTGAAAAAAGAATAAACGTTCTCAGGCAAACACTGGATGACCTTGTTCATTTTTTTAAACTGATTTTGACCCACCCTATTCAACACTGATAAGACACCTTCCTTTTTTCCGAGCAAGGTACCTCGTTGAGTAGAACACTAGGAGCACATGATCGTCCCCGGTGAAGGGCTGAAGGCCATTCCGCCCCGCCCCGGTTTGCCTCCCGGCCGCCATTTTGGGCGCGAGGAGCGGAATCCCTTGATATCATATTGGCCCCTCCTCGATGCGAGACTGACCCACGCAGTTGGCCCCGGGTCCGGCCCCGGAACCCTTAATGACGCAACAAGATTCTGGTCACCGTGGGTGGTCCAATATTTGACATATAGACTCCAATTCGGCTTACCAGGCACGTGCGGGAATTGGGCTGTAGAGCTGGGGGGCCGGCCCACCATGTGGTGCGGGAGCCCTGACGGGCATAGGGCCCTTCCATTGTCTCAGTGAGAACACGCATCATAAGTTATCATGTTTCCTTTCACTGTCAGAGACCCGGCCGACGTAAGAGGCCTTCTGGCATTCAAGGCCCGTTCCCATTCCTGTTCCGCAAATGCTCCTCTGGTCGACTGGAGGCCCCTTGTTAACACAGAACACCCCTGTTAGACACTGTGGGCCCCTGACCGATACAAGGGAAACAGGCCCTCAGGGTTCAGACTGACAGTCAATTATTTGGTGTTGGCGGTCTCTAGTCGGGCTAGACACGCACATTAGTTTAGGGGGTCCTCAAACGGTGCGAGAGGCTCCATGGCTGACATTCCAGGTCACCATCGTACGTGCCGCGATGTTTACGTGACCTGCAGTCAATGACGGAGGTGCACTGGGGTGCCGGCCCTGTCGGCGGGGCCGCTGAACATCACCTCCGGTCGGCCTTTCGGGTTCCTCGGGCCCTCAAATTGCGCCCTTAATCGTAAGTCCCAAAGGGTTTCTTGGGACCTACGATTAAGCCCCTGGGAACCCGAGATGCATGCCCCTTGTGCCCCCCCCCCCCCTCTGCCTGTGCCAATACGATGTTGCATCCCATGGAACTACGAACGTGCCGACTTTCTTGTAGTCATTCAGCCTATATTATATCTTCCATGATTGTGGCCACGGTTTTTGTTCACGTAACCGTAATTACGTGACTTGTGCCCGAATCTTGGCATGATCAGCTCGTTAAAGCTAGTCTGGTCGTCAAAGCTGGTTCGTTATATCAGTGCTATCTTTATATCAGGTGCTATGTGCTAGGTGCTAGTGCTATTATATCGTTATATCAGCCACCACCAAGTGTGCGGAACCCCGGGCTTTACCTTGACTGGGGACTCCTGGGACGCGACCGCCGGTGACCACACGCCACCTCGTTGGGCAATGCCAAACGAACCAAACCAAAAGGGTCAAACTGTCGATAACCAGATGCCATGGTTACCGGTGTGGTGCTGTCGCAATGAGGATCGTCTACGCCTTGGCGCACTTATTTCAGTTCCTTGTCAAAGTCATCTTTCGTAATTTTTCCGAGAGCAAAGTCGTGTTATTGATGTCTCACACGACGGTCATGTATTTTCATTTTGCATGGATTTTTCATCCATCTTGCCAGCCAGGCTTGTGAGTCTTCCACCGGGCCAGATGTGCTGGTCTGCCGCACCGATACATCAACGGACCGGCCCGGAAAGGAGCACCCAAACATAGCCCAAATGGCCTGGCTTCTTAAAAGCGAATGCTCCACGTTTGGAGATATTGAAGCAAACATCAGATGTGATGAAATAGGCTCAGCTATGAACAGTTTCTGAGTGAAAAAGTCCGCTCAAGACAACATAATTCCTATGTTTAGTGAATATGCTCCCCAACAGCCATTGTTTGATTAAGTCATTGTTATTATTTCTTACCTTGCACAACTTTCATTGCGAGCTAATTTACGGTCGTTATATTTGGAAATCGTGTTCACGAACGCCAGATTTGAGCGACTTGACACTTATATTTTTCTTATTCTTGATCACTGCGTGGCCAATGTAATGGCAGGATTTGAATGACGTTTTGCCGTCATGGATACCTGGGTGAACTTGAAATAGTCTACCTGAAATAGTCCGCACATCTTCGCGAGTGAGTAGCTCAGAAACTAGAGGGGTTTAGGTCTTGAGAAGGGCAGGGCTGTGCATTGCACCGGATGATCTCCAAGAAGGCCACTTCAGTCCAATACCCCATTCAAATGTGGAACACTTCTCAAATGTGCGGATTTCGCATGTTTAATGCAGCGCGTCTGTTTAAAAGCGGTATCAAAAAAAAGAAAATAATACATCCAGAACTGGAGACGACCACCTGTCGCCTGGCAGTCACTGCCATTTGTCTACGCAAACCCTGAAGTCCACTAGTTAAGTGTATATATATGTATATGGCATGGACATAGACAGATGTCCATGCCTGCGTCCATACATAATGCCGATGGAAAACCAGAGAAAGATGCGTAGCAGAGAAAGCCGTACGTATATAGGCGAGAGCGCTGGACATACGCGGTGTTGCCACCCGTTTGCGACGTCCCTTGTGACCGCCATCATCGGCGAGTTGGCCTCGGACGCGCTCGGCGGCGCCGGCGGCTCCTCTCCGCTCGTCGACGCCCGTGCTCGCGCGGTGTCCGACACGTGCGTCGGCCATTGCGCGTGCCATTAGCGCCGGCGCGGCGCGCTTGTTGCATAATGGCCGACTGACAGGGTATGGCGCGCGCCTCTGACGGACGGCGGCCCGGCGGCGGGGCGCGCCCTGCACGCGTCCATCAAACGGCAGCCGCCGACGCCCCAGCTGCAGATGTGCGCACTCCCGCTGCACGACCGCTCAGTACCGCGGCTAAACCTCCTGCACGGCCGCTCAGTACCGCGGCTAGACCTCCTGCACGACCGCTCAGTACCGCGGCTAAACCTCCTGCACGGTCGCTCAGTACCGCGGCCAGCCCTCCTGCATGACCGCTCAGTACCGCGGCTAACAACTCCTGCACGGCCACTGAGTACCGCGGCTAGACCTCCTGCATGGCCGCTCAGTACCGCGGCTAACCACTCCTGCACGGTCGCTCAGTACCGTGACTGACCACTCCTCCTGCACGGCCGCTCAGTAAACGCGGCTAACCACCCCTGCACGGCCGCTCAGTACCGCGGCTAGACCTCCTGCACAGCCGCTCAGTACCGCGGCTAGTCTTCCTGAACGGCCGCTCAGTACCGCGGCTAACCACTCCCCCTGCACGACCGCTCATTACCGCGGCTAACCACCCCGGCACGGTCGCTCAGTACCGCGGCTGACCATTCCTTCTGCACGGCCCCTCAGTAACCGCGGCTAACCACTCATGCCGCACGGTCTCTCACTACCGAGGCTCACAGCTCCGGCCAACGACTAGTCAGGCTCGTCACTGGCTTCCCTGCCTAAGAACGTTGGAATGCTGTCGGAGTTCTTCGGGATCCCTGTAAAAGACGCTGTCCGGATGTGTTGCTGGCATTGTGCGGCGTCATAGTGTGCACAGGTGCCAGTGCTTCAGGTGGTTGTTGGCATGCGCGGTTGCTATTCGCCGCTCTCTGCCGGCGTAATTCGCAACCCGTGATATCACTCACTAATCGGCCATAAAATGGGTGCAGAAGCTGTTTTATTGTGCAAATGTGCAGCTTTGGTGCCATTTTCACCTTTGATATATTTGCATCAGCAAACAGTCTGTTGGCACTAGCTGGAAAAACAGCGTGGGTCGCATCGTTTTTGTCCTTACCTCTGTTGGGCCCGAACGTATGCTGCGCCACCGTTGTGCAACCGCGACTGAATTGGCACGTTTCCGCGCTGCCCAGATAGGAAAATTGAAACTTGAGCTGACGCGGGTTTCAGCAGGCGCTGATTTGTTGTGACAACCGCAAAAAGAGGGGTCATTTCCACGCCAGCCCGCGTATGATTCATTGCGACGTGGGTTTGGAACTGAAAAATGGCCTCACTTATGTGATTGCGGTGTTATCGACGCGGCTGCGGAGGCTGACCGGGCGTGGTCGAGCCTGACTCCGGCGTGGCCCGGTCGGGCTCTGGCGTGGTCCGGCCGGACCCTGGCGCTGTCCAGCCGGACCCTGGCGCCGTCCAGCCGGCCTCCGGCGTGGTCCGGCCGGACCCTGGCGCCGTCCGGCCGGACTCCGGTGTCCGCCGCGCTCCGACAGACACCGACTGTAACGGCTGGGCCCGGCCAACGGCCCGGCGCCTGAGGTGCCGCACGGCTGCGGACGGACGGAGGGACCACGAGTGGCGCACGGCGCGGCGGTCAGCTCGGATCGGCGGCCTCATCAGTATAGCGCGCCCCCGCCGGCCGCTCCATCACGGCGACAAACAGACGAATCGGCCGGGTTTTACGGCGCTGCCAGACTCGCTACGGAGCCAATCTACCACAGCTCCCCGAAGGGAGCGGTGAACAGCCGCAACTAACTTACAGTTTGACCAGTAATCAGGGGCATTGTGTCACGACCGGTTTGGGATAGCAAGAGTTCGGATACGGCGGTGTTTTTATTGCACTGGCTGACTAGGAAGTGCACCGAATGTAAGCGCGGAAGTCGTGCCTTGTCAGGTGTTGTGTATTCGCGCCGCCTCTATCCCACGTTGCTAATCATTTGGATGGTAAAAGGTCCGTTATGTTCTCACGTCATTCATGACGTGGTGTTTGATAGAAGCAGGTGGCATGTGAACCGTGGGCGTTATTGTCTTTCATCGTTAGCACTGGCTGGCTGCACGCTTTCGCACAGGTGCAGTCAAAACACTAAAACTGGTTGTGAGTGGGTCGACAAATATCAACAATCAATTAGCAGAATTTCGGCGGTGATTCAACAGGTCCATTCATGTTACACTGCACATTATTTCACCCACTAGGTGTTGTCACGGCACATTCCTGGCTACTGAAGTAGACAAATAAACTTTGTTTAAGTGCCCTTATATCGTCGATAACGCATATATACAGAGATAAGCATTGGCGTTTTATTGACGTCATCCGCCCATCCATTCCGGAATGCCGTTTTAATTGGCGTGGCGTCCTCGTTTGTGTTCATTGCTGAAGACGACGCTCTCAAAATAAAGCTAAAACGAAATTAACTCGCAACAGACTGTTTCATAATAAGAAACACATTTTGGATTTATAGGCATCTTATATATGCTACATATAGCATACTATGCACATCACATGCAGCTTTATCCGTGCTGATCCTACAGCACACCGTAATCTGACCGTCTTAATTAAAAACTCTGAAAAAGCCAAAACATTCGTCTCAAAATTTATTTGGGTACGTCTCTCGTGCATGTGCTAAGCGTGGCCCACCCAGGCAACTGAGACCACGGCTGCAGCGGTCTGACTCGATGCTAACGATCACCTGTTGCGGGGAATGCACTGTGCGGACCGCGGCCGGGCCGCCACTGAGTGGCACGTGCGCGGCCCGCCCCGCGCGCGGGAGACACCGACGTAGGGCCGGCACGCCCCGCAGCAGAGCCTGCCGCCTGTCCCCCCGCCGCGGCCAGGGGAACCCGGTCAGTCGCCGCGCCGCCGCCGCCCCGCCGTCAGATGGCGCCGTTACCGCGTCAGCTGATTGCGTCCATCGGCAGGAGCCGATTCCGTGCGTCCCGCGGAAGCCGGCGGTCGCTCGCCATCACGGCCGTTGGCAACCTCGTTCCATTCGAATCGAGTGTCTTTGGTGTCTCGTCCCTCCGAAATGAGGGTCATCTACGTGTCGTCCCATTGGGGCGGGGATCAGAGGCGGCTGGCTTCACCGTAGTCGTCTGGAGAAGATTGTTTGTGGTTCGTCACTGCTCGAGTGGGGTTCACTCGCTCCTCGTCCTCTCTTGAAAGTGATCATTCGGGCCTCGTGTCCTCTTAATGTTAGGCGCGATTATTTGGGCCTCGGTTCTACTAGAGCGGAGACCTCACGCGGGCCTCATGTGCGAATGGGAACCAATCATTTGTTTTGGGTGTGTGTTCACCATCGATGAAATTAGGTTACCGGGGTCGTGGCCAACCTCTCTGTGCTTTCCTGGGGAAGGGGTCACAGAAACAAAATGTTACATCAATTGGTTCCCATTGCGCGATTTGTCGCAGTGAGATGACCACAAAAACGTCCACGCCGTTACCACACAATTCAGCGCTCTCGTCCACCATGTCAAGACAGAGAAAGAGATGGGCGGACAGCGCCACACTAGAGCTGCTGCACGAGCGCATCGGCTCATCGCTTCGTGTTTGCGTCAGCTGGGGTCTCAGCGCGCTGCTGGGGCCCCGGCCGGAAGGTCGGCTGTCATCTGGTGTCACGCGCCGCCGCCCCTGCTGCCAGGCCGGTGTGGAGCGTCACCGCTCCCGCTGCCGTGCCTGTATCGCGCGCCACCGCTCCCGCTGCCGGGCCGGTGTGGAGCGCCACCGCTCCCGCTGCCGGGCCGGCGTGGAACGCCGACGCTCCCGCTGCCAGGCCGGTGTTGGGCGCTGCCGCTCCCGCTGCCGGGCCGGTGTGGAGCGCCGCCGCTCCCGCTGCCGTGCCTGTATCGCGCGCCACCGCTCCCGCTGCCGGGCCGGTGTGGAGCGCCACCGCTCCCGCTGTCAGGCCGGCGTGGAGCGCCGCCGCTCCCGCTGCCGTGCCTGTGTCGTGCACCACCGCTCCCACTGCCGGGCCCGTGTGGAGCCCGCCGCTCCCGCTGCCGTGCCTGTATCGCGCGCCGCCGCTCCCGCTGCCGGGCCGGTGTGGAGCGCGCGCTGCCGTTAATTACCGCCGACGGGCCCGGGAGGCTGCCTGGCTGCGACGGCAGGTTGCCCGTGATTTGTCTTGACTGAGGGACCTCAGTTCTGAAAGCTCGGTCGGGGCAGGACTACCGTTATGACTTGAAAGGCAGACGAAATCGGATGTCTCTGAGGGGGAGATACGGGACACTAGCTTGAATTCGCAAATGTGCTCCACATCCCATGTGGCTTGAGTAATAGAGCATCACTTAAGCATAAAGGTACTGATCAGCCTCGCAGTGTAGACACGTTCGTACCGATGTTTCCACACTGCCAGCCGGCACCGCCGGCTGGCAATGTGTCACGTTCAGTGCATGCTTTTACTGCGCTGTGCAGATGGCATAATGGTGTAATAGGTACCCGCAACGTTCGTTGTACATGCACCATTCATAAATGTTGGGACACCCAACACCCTGGACGTGCGTGTACTGTCCGCAGAGGGAGGGTGTGGCGGAGCGCCAGTCCTGGTGCTGCGGGGAGAGGGGGGGGGGGGGGCGGGTGTGCTGTGGCCCGTCGCGTCTCTGGACAGAACAGGACGGTCCCGCTGTCGGGTGGAACAGCTCCAGTATCACACTCGCCGCTGGACAGCTTGGGGTGATCTTGCTGTCGGGCGGAACAGCGCCAGTATCACTTGCTGCCGGCCAGGGCGGGACGGTCCCGCTGCCCGACAGCACAGCACCGTCACCAGTGTCCCCCGCCAGTATCCAGCGGCTGCTGCGGAACAAACACATTCCTGACATTATGGCGTGGTCTCGGGCAGAGCGCCGTGACGTGCGGCAGTCCAGTCCTTCTAAGAGGAGCGAACACCGAGTCTTACCATAAGATCACTGCTGGCTACGTGCTCTGATATTCGTTCGGTATCAGTTGCCCGTTCAGAGAAGGGTGTGCAATGTTACTACAGCATTGACGCAGATCCCCGGCCTGAGCGATGCTACTACAGCATTGACGCAGATCCCCAGCCAGAGCAATATTACAATAGCACTGACGCAGATCCCCAGCCAGAGCAACGTTACCACAGCATTGGCGCAGATCCCCGGCCAGAGCAATGTTACCATAACATTGACGCAGATCCCCGACCAGGCATCGCCGTGGTCCGAAATTATACGTGACCAATGAGGGACGTATGACGGTAAATTCACAGTTCGTCTTTACCGCATACACACGTCGCAGCACACGTCGCAGTTGCATGAAGTCGCGCGGGAATAGGTGCGTAGCCTATTCTCTGTTCGTAGCCTACTCTGCTGTGTTTCGGGGAAGGCCTCCGCGCAGGGACACAAATGCGCTAGCACAGGAAAGTCTTTCGTTTCGGTGGTGTGAAGGGTACTTTCCGTTGTTGCAGCTGCTGACGGCCTACAGCTGTATAAGGTGCGCATCCCGACCCACGTCAAGCACGGCGAAGACGTGAACCTGGCCTGCCTGTACGACCTGGAGGGCAAGGACCTCTACTCCATCAAGTGGTACAAGGACGGAAAGGAGTTTTATAGATACGAGCCAACCACGGGACAGCCAAAGAAGAGCTTCCCGCAACCGGGCATCAAGGTCAATGTGAGTAACTGGCTATCAGCTGGGCTTCTGGGATGTAGCTGCCATGATACATCATCATTCAACGGCTTTCATTCGTTGAAGACAGGAAATGTAGACAGCCATTAGGCGTAATCCGCATGAAAAGCGGCACCACAGTTTCAATCGAGTGACAATTGCTAAAAGTGTGCTGGCTGTTGGGCCTGATGCAGACTGGTTGTCGTGCCTTGCTGGACACGTATAAGATAAATACGAAAAGGTCGGACAAGCTAAGAGAACAGATAAGCGTCAGAGTAATATCCCTGAGAGCCGAAATCTGAACGACGGCCAGTAGGAAACAAAAACACCTGTTCCGAGCTTTTAAAGATATTGGATCTATCACAAGCTTTCCAAGACGGTACCAATGTGGAGATCGGTCGTTCGTCAGAAAGCAGAGAACGTGAATCATGAGGAGATACCGCAACTTAACACACATGCACTTTATTTCCGCGCACGTCCCGTCACAATAGGAGAACAATGGCTCATATTGATCCGTCAAAAGCTGCGCTGGTGAGATCTTCGGCGGGTGACAGCCATCTCGTTGACACCTTCCCCGATACGTCATGTGGACGTCATCGAATCTGTCGCAAACTCGACTCGGCGCATGCTGATGCTGCAGGGGCTGTCAGCCGCCAGGCCCGTGACCTCAAACATGCCACCACCCTGTGCTGACTGTCTTACGTAAATTAACTCTGTTCTCACAGCTCCTTCTCACGCTAGAATGATTAGAGAGGGAGCCAATTTGGTGTAAAATGTGGAATCCATGGAAGCCACGATAAGCAGGAACAGAGCATCATTAAAATAGCCAGCCAGGTTTACTCCGGAAACGTTTTTATTTCGTCCTCATGTTATGTGGGGTGTGCGATGCTTAATGACTTTTCCCCAAGGGGCCAATTCGCAAACGTAAAATGACTTGAAGGTACATTTTTGATGACGAAAGACGAATGCTTCCGCAGAAAAAAATGCCGGTCTTTTGACAAACCTCACGACAATCAGTGTACTTCGTTCCTGGTTATCCTACCTTTTGTACATTAGTTGGCACCAAATAGGTCCCATAACGCCAGCGTGAATAGGTAACGAGGTCTCCACGCACAGCTTGAAATCAGTCGAGGTGCCCTTTTAGATGTGTTGATCGCTGCCAGTGTTGTATTTCGGGGCCGGGCCCGGCGGCCGCGGTGGGTGTCGCGCGCCGGGTGGCGACCGTTGACGCCGCGGCTATCGTTCGCCGCAGCTGGCCGCCTCGAACGAGACGCACGTGCGGCTGGAGCAGACCACTCTACGCTACTCGGGCCGCTACATGTGCGAGATCTCCACCGAGGCGCCCAACTTCGCCACCGAGCAGGGCAAGGGACAAGTGCACGTCGTAGGTGAGATTCCAAGGGTGTGGGAGTGGGTAGGGGCGTGTGAGTAGCGGGACAACGCTGCGGGCGCCGTGGGGGTGAAAACAACGGCGTTTCATCGAAGCCCTTCGCAGAATGTGCTAGAGGCTTTGCCGTTACTTGCAATTGTGTGCGGCTCACCAGCATATTGACGTCACTTATATGATATCAGCGCGTGCATGATCACCACCTCGTCATGCAATAACTTTTCCGTTAGCACTGGGGCGTTGCATTGTCGCATGCCTGTATTAAAGAAAACGGGATGAAAGAAACGCGTACTTCGTGCATTGCAAGAATGTGGAGCAAGGAGGAAAACGAGGAAGTCCGTCCACAGCGGGCTGGCAGTGCTGTGTGTCGCGCCGAACGCTTCATTATCGCTGGAATAAAAGGCGCCTTTGTTTCCGGGTACAATGGGCCGGAGACGAGCCCAGTGTTCCAAACTGCCCCAGACCCACCACGGGCGACGGGCGGTTCGGGGAACAGGTCCGGCGCCTGTCCACCAGCATTTGCCAGCACAGGATTACCGCGGCCGCGCGTCGCCGGCCCAGCCGTGTTTTGTGTGGTCCGACCCCGGCCACGGCAGTGCGACACTGCTGCGGGGGGGGGGGGGGGGCGGCATCGCGACTCCGCTAGGGGCGTCGTGACCTATCTCGGCTGGGGATCGGACGGGCGGCGTCCGGCCGCGTCGCTGCGGCCGCCGGCGGCTCCCTCCTGCGTCACGTACGCACTCCTGATTGGACTGAGCTGGCGACATGCCAACACCAGCAACTGAAGATTTGTTTCACATTTATCGTAATCAGACTAATTGGGCGCCATCCGTCTTCGGCGGATCCAGGCCGTCTGCGCCGCACCGGGCCGGCCTGCCAAAGTCGAGGAGAGAGCGCAGCGCGAGACCCGCCCGTCTTCAGGCCGTTCGTCTGGCGTGCTCTTGCCCCGCGCGCCGGTCTTACAGGCTTAAACGCTAAGCGATGAGCCGCTGCTAGCCATCAGCCCGCGGGTGTAGTGGAGCTAGCTTTGGAACTCCCTTAATTATTCTTGATTAGATTGATGGTAAGGTTTGAAAGGAACAGATTGTGTAAGCCAGTAATGTCCTGCATTACTAAATCATGTGAGCCGAAACACGTGTGCTAACATGTCGATAAGATGTGATGAGATGTGTATCGACATGTGACAACGTGCACTTTGAGAACTCCTAGCGCAGCACTGAGTGTATGCTGATGGGATGTGAGAACCTGAATGATTGAATGTTCCAGTGTATTGTTGTTGGCAGTCCCCGCAGACCCATAACTCCTTCTGTCTTTCAAGAGCCGCAGGTTCTTGAGTCAAATGCCCTACGTTGCCCTGTTCAGCTGTGGTCGCGAACACCGCTCTAAAACACCGAGCATATCTCGAACATGTCCTTATGATCCCTTGCTATATTCACTCAACCGGTTTGTAGAGACCTGGTGTCGGATTAAATCGGCGTGCTGAAAACCGGCTGTTTGCGCTATTATAACTTATTCTCGCTTTTTGTATGCTTTGTGTTTCATTTAGGTTTTTGGCGAGCCTTGACAATACTGTTGCTTGTAATCGAAGATCATGCCAGTCTGCGTTGTTCTTTCCCCGGAATGGAAGCTCAGTCAGTAAGAGTTCTTTCCCCGGAATGGAAGCTCAGTCAGTAAGAGTTCTTTCCCCGGAATGGAAGCTCAGTCAGTAAGATACTGCACCCATGTGAGATGGGAGCAGTCGTTGCACCCATGGCAGCTCGCGGCCACAGTGACTCGTCCCGCCCTCCGCTCCCGCAGCCAGGTCACCTAGGTCACAACTGGGTCACCTGGAGAATGCACTAAATTGACCGAGGACGGTGCGTCGCTATCGTCCAGCGTTTTCCAGACACCACGTCGGGGCGATTGGGTGGCCGCGGGCGACCTGCGGTGGAGTAGCTGCATAGGCTGCACACACTTGGTAGCGAGCGTCGAAAGCACGCCAGCCGCGGCGGTGACCTGTCTCGGGTGTCAGTGTTCCGCCGTCCCGTCCGTGGGCTGGGAGGCGTGTGATTGGCTCCAGCGTGAGCTAGGTGCTAGCTCCGGCGCTGAGTTGTATTATGTAATTATATATGTATATATATATATATGTTTATATGAGATTATGTACACATGATATATATGTATATGTAAGATTATATATATATATATATATATGTATATATGCATATAAGATTTAGCGTTATTCGGAGATTCTCTTTGCACCTATGCCTGGTTCAAGTGAGTCGGCAAACCGTTCGGACGACGGCCGCCCTGAGATGTCTGACGTCATAAGATGTCTGTCGCCTTCCGTGCGGACTTCTGTACGGCCGGGGAGGGGGGGGGGGGGCTGTCCGTGACGCCGAGCGTCGCTGGTTTGTCGGCAGTGTCAGCGGTCTCCCTGTGCAGTGTATCGTCCGCTGTCCCACACGCGCGGAGTTAATGTAATCTCGTCGGGCGGATTATGACAACATTACCATGCAGCCACAGACACGGATGTACATACGTAATCGAGTGTGTTCGACGACGATAACGCCCCCTCAAACAGCCGGATGGGATGAGTTCCATGTGTAATGAGGATTATGTCGGAAACATAAGTGAATTCGTTATGGTAAGAAGCCAGCCGATTGGGACCGCTCGATCATAGCATGGCGGGTGTCGCGTGTCAGAAGAACATTATGAAAAGCATGAAATACACCACATCGAAGATAATGTGCTGAAGCGTGTGATCCGCACTGTTCTCAGTGCATGCCTGTCATGCGAAACGTCCGCTGGTTCATCGTGGCGTATGTCTAGTTAGTTAAAAACTGCCTCAGCGGGGCTCTTGCAATCTCCCATGGTCCGGTCGTCTAACCCTTTGTTGTTGGTTTCAGCTTAGTTCGCGACAAATTGCCAACTTCTAACTTCATTTGGCCTGCATCAGTACGATAACATCACGCATGGCATGATCTCTGACGTGGATCCTGCCTACGCAGCCCGAGCCGGACTGGCTGGAGCGCCGAGCCGCAGCCGGCCGCCGTGCGCCAGCTGGCCGCTGGTAGCTTGGCCGGCGTTGTGTGGCGGCCTGACCGGCGCCGTGTGACGGTCTGACCGGCGCCGTGTGACGGTCTGACCGGCGCCGTATGGCCGTCTGACTGGTGCCATGTGACGGTCTGACCGGCGCCGTGTGACGGTCTGACCGGCGCCGTGTAACGGCCTGACCGGCGCCGTGTGACGGTCTGACCGGCGCCGTGTGACGGTCTGACCGGCGCCGTGTGACGGTCTGACTGGCACCGTGTAACGGCCTGACCGGCGCCGTGTGACGGTCTGACCGGCGCCGTGTGACGGTCTGACCGGCGCCGTGTAACGGTCTGACCGGCACCGTGTGACGGTCTGACCGGCGCCGTGTAACGGCCTGACCGGCGCCGTGTGACGGTCTGACCGGCACCGTGTGATGGTCTGACCGGCACCGTGTGACGGTCTGACCGGCGCCGTGTAACGGCCTGACTGACGCCGTGTGGTGGTCTGACCGGCGCCGTGTGACGGTCTGACCTACACCGTGTGGCGGTCCGCACTGACCCGGCCGCCCCACCCGCAGCGTTCCCAGCCGCCGGCCCGGCCATCACCGGCGGCAAGACCCGCTACCAGGTGGGCGACCGGGTCAAGGTCAACTGCACCTCGCACAGGAGCATGCCTGCCGCCAATCTGACCTGGTTCATCAACAACGAGGAGGTGAGCGGCAGCTGCCAGCCGCCGCCGGGGCCGGCTGCCACCGCCGACTTCGCTCATCTCCGTACATGTGGATGGAACACCCGGGCTATTCGCACATTCTGCTGGTGACCACAGCGCTCTTCGCCGGGCAGGATCAATAGGAAGACGGAGTCGCGGTCGAGAGATAGAGACATGTGAGAGTGGGATCTAGCGCGGTTTTGACATATGGCTAAGGGCCTTCAGGGGGGGGGGGAGGGGGTCTCGATCAGTGGATGGCGTCTGCGTGGGTGTATGTCGGTCCTTTTCCGCGTGACCGTGCGTGTGTTCGTGCGCGCGTAATGCGCACGTACCGCGGGTTGGCTGCGTCCGTCTTTGCACACGTGTGCCTCCATGCATGCGCACACGTATCCACGCGCATGCGACAGACGCACGCATACGCCCGTACGTGCACACGCGTGCGTTTGTTTCTCCGCGCGCTTGTGTATGCGTGTGTGTGTGCCCGTCTGTCGGTGTGCACGCGTCCCTGTTTGGACAGTTGGGTCCGGCTGGCAGGCTGGAGGGGAGGGGAGGGGGCGCCTCCGGCGACGGTGACGCGCCAGTCACCTCTGGCCGCGCAGCTCGGCCGGCAGAGCAGCCAGCGGCCGTTGCGGCCGCCGGTGGGTGTTGACTGCCGCCCGCCGTAGCTTAGTCGGCTTTTGACGCTGGGCCACCGCCAGAACGGCCCACAAACACGCGCTCCGGCGCGAGCGTCAGCTGCTCGTGTCATTGGCAGCGAATGGCGAGACGCTGGGGTGCTCTGCCGGCGGATGTATGCTTAACTGGGCACTCCGGGTACTTTGTGCTGGGTATTCTCTCGACGCATGCATTGTGCGTACAGCAGCGTCTAGATCCAGCGCACTGGCAGCTTGTTGGCATTCTATTCAATTAGCTACACGAGGTGCAGCGCGCTGACGTGCCTCCTTTTTCGGAGCTTCCCACAAAAACACTGGCGAAGATTCCGAGCCGCGTAGCTTCCCGTTGGCAGGTTCTGAAAAAGCGACCGAGAACTTCGTCGGCGAATGGTGTGGACCAGCTGTTGCGCGCGGCAGGATTTGCGCCACTTATCGTCTGTGACGCGCCATCCAGCCATCCCCTGGGAGCGGCGCCCGTCGCACTGCCGCATTGTCCCCGTCGCGGAGATGCTCCACGCGGCGCGTGCGGACATTGTTGTGACAGACAGCGACGCTTCCTGGCGAAGACTAGCTCCTTTTCCTATACGTCTGATATGAAAAGACAAATGTCTGCTTCTCAACGGCAAATGAAGGCATACAAAGACAAATAAAAGGATTCCACTGGCTGGCTCATGTGTTGTGTGTGTGTTTTTTTCCTAACTGTGATGCATTGCTTTCAAGATTGCATGCATCACAGTTAGCTTAGCTTATGGTTTTAATTGCCGTCAAAATGAGCGATTGCCCGGTCCTGTATGAGGTGTTAATCCCCCTGATGTGTGGAACCGTGGTCCCTTAGCCTAATGTGCCGGGCCACGTGCTCCACTGAGCTGTAGCTGACCGGTCGGCCGCCACCGTGCTGATGGCTGGGTGACTGACGGTGAGTGCTCCTCTGTCTCTGAGTCCGCCTGTACCCCCCCCCCCCCTCTCCCCCATGTCCTGAAGAGGCGGCCATGCTCGCTGTCGGGCGTCGTTCTGAGTCACCTCTTCCCCCCCCCCCCCCTCTACGTCCTGGAGAGCCAGTCGGGCGTCGTTTTCAGCCGTGCTTGTCTGCCGTCCAGGCGGCGCTGGAGCACCTGAAGCTGTGGCCGCCCACCATCCACGAGGACGGCCTGGAGTCGGTGACGGCCGGCCTCCATTTCCGGGTGCGGCCACACCACTTCCAGCGCGGCAACATCAAGCTCAAGTGCACGGCGCAGATCGACCTGGTGCAGCCGCTGTACTGGCAGAGCCGCGAGGCCAGCGCCGTCGGCGACCGGCCGCCAGAGGTGTCGCACGTGCTCGACAGCACCGCCACCAACCGGAAAAGTAAGACTTCCGGCCGCCTCCCCGCTCGCCGCCGCTAGTGTTCTGTGGCTCTCGACGCACCGGCGCCCTCCTCCGCTGCTCGGGGTCGGCGGGCGAAATTGGGTCCTGCTAGTGATCTCAGACATTGATGATTAATGAAGCACGCTAATGGTAGTCACTCGTCGAGACTGTTACCGTGTCCGTGCAGTCCTGTTTGTCCAATAGCGTCACACCAGCCCCACCAAACAGTCGCGCGCCGCAAAAACTGTGCTGTGCCCCATCCACGCCAGGGGTGCCTCCCCGCTGACGGCAGGCGTGGGTCCCGGGGGGAGGGGGGAGAGGACCGTGTCGTCGGCAGATGGCCGGCGACGCTCCGGTGTTTCGCGCAGGCTCCACAGCGCCTGCCCCCGCCTCGAGTATCTTGTCAACGGGACCTCACCCTCCCGCCCATCTCCCGCGAGATCGACAGCCAGGGGCCGCAGTTAAACCGCTGAATTATTAGTTATCCTCACAATTCGGCTTTAATGGCTTCTCAAAGGAGGTCATTATTCTCACAGCACGGCTGCGTATTGCCAATAAAGCGGCCGCCCGATCCGACGGATGACACAAAGCTGTGTGCCGCCTGTCGACAGCTGTGGCCCTCGCCGACGAGACGTGGCCGGCGTTTTTGCCGCCGTCAAAACAGCGACAAAAACAATAGTCCACAGAGGGCGCCGGCGACGCACGCCAGGCGCTCGTAGCCGCCGTATATTTCAATCTGCCGGAGTCACCGCCCGGCGCTCTGTATTCATGCCCGCTGATGATGTTGCGGAGGTAATGCGCCGGGGACGGCCCATCCAGCGCTGACCGAAAAACTGTCTCAAGAGACGCGGTGCGCTGCGCGGAGCCGTGTACTGGGCGCCCGGCTCGGCCGCCCGTCATTGTGGCGCGAGTGGGGCAGAGGAGTCGATTTTGATGAAGTAGTTAGCGGGCTGGGAGCCGCAGAATCCATCTTCATCCGGACCACAGACGTCTCATCGCGGCGCGAGCAGGGCTTCGGCGTTGAAAATAGCCGTAGCGGATGCGAGCCGGCTCAGGCAGATGAGCGTCCCACTTATGTGTAAAGGAACCCGGGATATTTCGGTGGTCACTGACACGGCGTGCCGTCTTTCTCGAGCGCGCTATTTGTGCCAGCCGACGTAGACGAGCATCGGCCATAACGTACAGGTTATTTTGCGCAGGTCGCCGTTGAATGTGATTGAGCGCGCTTCATGTATGTGTATGATGCTGGGCAGGATTTTGCTTGCCTTAGTTGTAACCCGGACGCTGAATTGATCCTCACTGCGTCCGGGTCAGCTTCGGCTGGCTCGACTGTCTAGCAGCTGCTATGTCGTGGTCACATGACTGCCAAAGTTTCATCCTGGCTTTCGGCGGACGTCAGATACAGAACCATTACACTCTGCCCACGATATATGTTCTGGAGACCGACTATGTTAGAAGGCGTCCAGGATGAACATCACCTTGCCATGAACACCACCATCACCATGCCAGGAAAGCAAGCATCGGTTCACGTTTGTTCTCCTAGCAAGCTTGCATAATCTTAGTGCTCGTAGGTATTTTTCAAAGATTCTAAATTACAGCACAGGCGCCACGTCAACCGTGTAGCGAAATAATTTCACGTGCGGTTTCGAACTGCTGTATTATGACGAAGGCCATTTGTGGAGTAATTTTGTCGGCGTCTCTTCTTTCTCTTTGATCGTGTCGCTCACACCACTGTCGGATGTGTGCGAACGGCTCGTGTCGCCAGATTAACGCCAGATAATCGCCATCATTTGCCGGCATTGTCGGCGCATATTGCCATCGTTCGCGCCACGCGCTCTGCCGTCGCGCGCTATTGCCGCCAATAAGCGCGCGCTCTGTCGCCGCTCGACCCGTGTGCTCTCGGAAGGAGCCGCCGCGGGCCGGCCTGCCCGCTGCGACCTGCCACTGCATGCGGCGCGCCCTTCATAGCTGCATTGATTGCCGGAACTCTGAGTGCATTTTCGGCGTGGTTATTGGACGGCGCGACGCAAACGCTTCTCGGTTCAATTTCGGCTTAGCTGGGCGATATTTCGCTGGGAACGGCGTCTCTTTAGGGGGACATTCGGCTGAAGTGCGTGTCGTTATCGGGTATCACCTGTCATTTGTCTTAGAGTCCCGGTGCTCATTGGTGTCATTAGACACATCGAAGTCGTTCGAGCTGATGTGGTCCGAAAAATTTTGTTGCAGAAAGCCATGGGAACAGCCAAAGCTCGGGTCGATGGGGAATAGTGCGTGCTCTGTCATTGAGATACGATATCATTCATTTCGATACACGTTGGTGAAGCGGCGTGATTATTACGAGCTATGTTGCGATCTCAAATGCCGTAACAGGAATGACGCTTAGCACCTTCCGCGTTTGGATGCTATCATCATAAGAATGAAAACATGTTTTTACGTTAATTCTGTCCCCCGAACGTCTCGGCGCGCTGAACGTGACCCGTCACCGCCGCCGGGCCTGACACGGCCTTCCCGTCACAGGTTCGGGCTGCCCGCTGTGCCACGAGATCGCCAACTGGGTGATCCTGGTGGTGAGCGTAATCCTGTCCCGATGAGGCGCCGCTGCCAGCGCAGCCCGACCGGCGGCGGCGGGCAGCGCGCCGCCGCCGCCGAACGCGGACGTGGGCGAGCCGGGCAGGAGTCTGGTGGGATCGGGTCGACCGCGGTCGTGCCGTCCCACGTCCAGAGCAGCCGCCGCGCCCCGTCCACCGTCCGCAGACGCTGGTTGATGTTCGACCCTGTGCTGAAGCCTCGGCGCCGGCCGGGTCGTTGTTGGTGGCCCGGTCGGCGCCGGCGGGGCGACGCCGAGGCGTCGCTGGCCGGCCGGAGGTGCTGCTGCAGCTGATGAGGACGCGTCCGGTGTCCCGAGGCCAGCGCGCATCGGCGCCGCAGAGACCGTGCCCCTCCCCGTGTCAATGTGATAAGACTAGTCTTTGGCCAAAGAGCAAAGGCAGTCGTCGGCCAGGGCGGAAGGATGGCTGATATAGCTGTTTGATAACTCTGTCATTTATTTGGTAGGCATTGTTTCTGGATGCTGCGCCTGAGAATGTTAGCGTAGCCAACTTGACCTATCATCTCACTCTGTTTATCATTCAGAAGATCTGTATAAGTTAGCGCACGTTGGCTGAAAACATTTTCTCGCCAGAAACTTCATATCTGTTTTTTTTTTTTAGAACTGCGCTGTTTGTGTGCTTCAGATGCAGAGATTGTTCGGAATGGCGGTTGGCACAGGCTGTACTCGTGTGGAAGGTCTACATGTCACTAGGTTAATTGGCACAATGTGTTGACGTGTTCATCTTTTATTTCGCGAGATGCCGAATGCAACGCAATGTTACTATGTGGTTCAATCCATATACTCCGTGAATGGCTCACTTTGTTTCTGTGCGCGGGCCGGATGTCTTCCTGCACAAGACTCCAAGTTCAAGAACGAGATGTGAAAATTTCCAGGCGCCTCCGTGCTTTGTGAGTATCCTCGCACCCGTGTGACCGGACCAACTCACGCAGATCACCACAGTCGGGAGTCGGTTAGAGCACACCGCCAGCGCGCGCAATCGCGCATCGGAGCACGGTGCTCTCCGGAACGCCGTGTTCCGGGACACCGGCCGGTGCTGCCGCGGCGGGCGCGGCCGAGCGCGAGCGGCGCGCTCGTCACGGCCGCGGCGCCGAGCCAGCCGGCTGATCCTCACCCCGAGCCAGCCGGCTGATCCTCACACCGCCGCCCGCGAGCCGACCGCACTCGCCGAACTCGTCCGCCAAAGTGCATCTCCCCATTTCATACGTTGGCCTCGATTTACTGCAGGATGGACGTCTTGCGCGGTTGCGGTCTGGGGAGGGGGGTTCACGCACGCTTTACCGGGCCGCGGGTACCCCTGCAATGGAGGCGCACGCCGCTCTGCGCGGAGCAGCACGTCATCAGCTCGTCAGCTGTCGACGCGGCGGCGGCCTGACGGACGCCGGGGCGTCTCGCGCCGCTCGCCCCTGCTCGTCGCCCTCCCCCCCCCCCCCCACCCCTCCCCTCTTGCTGCAGTCGGCACAGAGAGCCGGGTGGCATGGCCGAAACCACCGGAAGCGTTATAAAGCCCAGTCTGACCAGCATTGCCTACCGGCAAGGACAGAGGCCCAGCCTATCCAACGGAAACACCTCACGGAGCCGGATCGATGGGCAGATGCTGCCGCTGGGCGGAATATCAGTGCTGCACATACGTTATTTATGAACGGCCGATAATGGCGTGGCATCTGGCCCACCGTTAGTTCTGACTGCCGCTGGAACGCTGCTTTTTATATTCATCTTGGGCTGACTACGTGCCACACCGAGATCGCGGTAAATGCGGCTGCTGAAAGCCATATGGTGAACAAAATACACACTTTTGAGGGCCGACCCACACTTTCAGAAACGGTATCGATAATCACAGGTAATCGTCACTCCTGCTCCGTACATCGTCAGCCGTCAAAGCTGCTTGCTGATGCACATGGTGAGCCCGGACGCCTGCCCTAAGCGCTCTCCATGGAAGCGTTTGTTGTCACGTGTCCTTGCCGGGCGGCTGCCTTCGACAGTGGTCATCGCACATACACATACAGCTGGTAGGTATGCCCAGACAGGGACAGCTCCCTGGCTATGCCGGAACATGTCCAGAATACGTCTCCTGATATTTATATTTCTCGCTTTGTTTGACCATGATCGACCATCAGGCAAGCCTGCACTGTCATCTTGATCGTTCCTTAGTTTTGTGATCGTTCCGCAGTATATCCTGCGCCAGTTGCTCCCACCAGATCAGTCGCAATTAACCACGCCTGATCCCATTTCAGCAGACCTGGCCTGATCCGTGACCACTTCCTTCCACCGACTCTACCCCAGCTGACCTTGTTTGAACTCGTTTCAGTTGACCTCATCAGACCCGTCTCGTTTGACCTTACTCGACCTGTGTCATCTGACCTCGCCTGACCCTGTATCCATCATTCTCAACAGACCTCAACTGACGTCTCACTTGACCTCGACAGCCGGTCTCGTCTGATCTCGGTTGACCCCGTCTTAGTGGATCCCGCTTGGCCCTGTCAGTTGATCTTGTCTGGTGCCGATGCTGTCTGGTGCTGCTTCAGTTGGCCGCACCTGGGTCGGCCGCGAGAGCCTTGTGAACCGTGGAGCGGCTGTCCGGGGGCCGATTTTGGCTGGGTACCCCTGGTGTCCGGGTGACCTTGGCGGTCCGGTGCCGCTGGTCGCCGGGTGCTCCTGGTGGATGGGTGGTCCTGACGACCGGGTGCCGCTGGTCGCCGGGTGCTCCTGGTGGATGGGTGCCCCTGGTGGTCGGGTGGCCCTGGTCACCGGTGCTCCTGGTCGTCGGATGTCCATGGTGTCCGGGTGGCCCTGACGACCGGGTGCCGCTGGTCGCTGGGTGCTCCTGGTGGATGGGTGCCCCTGGTGGCCGGGTGGCCCTGGTCACCGGTGCTCCTGGTCGTCGGATGTCCGTGGTGTCCTGATGGCCCTGGCGGCCGGACGCCCCTGGTGTCCGGGTGTCACGGTGCGGCTGTCGTGATCGACAGCGGCATTGTGCGGTGCCGAGGGCTCTTCAGCCGCCGCCCGTGTCGGCCCACAGCTGCTGACGTCCGTCGCCGCCACAGCTTTTGTTCTGGCCGCTATTCGCGGCGCTGTAATCCAGGTGGACATCCATGCGAGGCATTCAGCAGGGTCGTGGAGTCGTGCTAGCGCGGCGGCGCGCTCGGCCCTTGTGGCAAGGCGGATAAGTGCGTCCCGTGTTGGGTCAATTATGACGGGTGGCAATGCGGGAGGCGGCCGTCGCGTGGCGTGAAAAATGATGGCTCCCATCACACACAAACTCCTGCAGCGGCCAAAGCGGGCTCCCACGTCAACATCATTAAGCTTCGTCAACACTGGCCGGCTCGGACGCGCTCGACCTTGAAACGTCGCTGTGCCGCGCTGGGTCGGCCGGCGAGCTCCTGATGTGCTGCGGGCGAGCCTAAGCGGCCAGGCGCGGGCGGCGTCGCATCTGCGAGAGGCGCCGGCGCATCCCGCCAGAGGCTCTTGTTTCTCTTTCGGCGTGCCTGTTTAGACTGTGGTTAATGATTCCTTCACGGCAGCGGCTGTCGCGCCGCTTTCTGCCGCGGTCGTTGCACCTGCGCCGCCGGTCTGCGGCGCGGCCGTGGCAGCGGGTCCGGCGTCGGCGGGCAGCTGCTGCCATGAAAGGGGCTGCGATTACAGATCAAACTTGGTATCGGCCGGCGCGCTGTGGGCGGGGCGCCATTAGCGGCGGGCCGCCTGCCGGGGCTACACACCAACTCGTCAGTGTACCGCCACGGCGTGGCCGCTCATTAGCGGCTCCCCCCCCCCCCCCCCCCCGCTCCCCTAGAAGGCACTGCATGGCGTACCTATTTGTTCCCAGCCGCGCGTAACCAAGATAGCACGGGCTTTTAGCGGGCTCGTCCTTGGCCAAACAGCGAACATCTGTCGGCTGTAAAATGGACGTCATTTAGATACGGCATCAAACTCGCCGGAGGCATGCAGCCGATACCGTGCGGACCGCAACTTCTGCATCGACGGACGACCTCAACGTTTGGACCAGTAATGGTTTACGTCGCTTGTAAACATATTCCAGATGCCAGTGCAATCAGGTGTATCTTGGATAGATAACTTTCCTCCTTCTTGCGATTCGTAATATGTGACACGCCTGAAAGAAGGGTTGCCGACGAGGCCGTGTGCTTGTCGATAACGTAAATGCTGTGACGCAGCGGGGATAGCATAATGTGATATATATATATATATATATATATATATATATATATATATATATACATTGTGGTGTCATTGTGCGGAGTGTGCGCCCCCACCCTCGCTGTCTTCCGAGCTCTACATCTGACTGGGTGCCGGGGGGCGTCACGTGACCGCGGGTCTCCCGATTCGTCGGGGGTCAAGGGTCGGCCGCTGAGGCGGCGGCAGGGACCCAACGCTCGCAGGTGCCGGTCGGTCTTTGGACGAGTCCAGGGGAATACACGCTACGTTTTCTTACACACACACACACACACACACACACACACACACACACACACACACACACACACACACACACACACACACACACACACACACACACACACACACACACACACACACACACACACGCACGCACGCACATCTATCTATCTATCTATCTGTCTATCTATGTATATACTACAAACAGAGGCAGCGTGTGGGTTATGTCTGAGTGTTAGTGTATACGTGATAATACATACATATATTTACATATTTGTTGTACTTGGGCCGTTCCTTTCCTTAATGAAAGCTTTGTTATATGCAAGGGCATATGTACATTCTATCAGTTTCTTGCGCCTTTGCCTGATCGCACGAACGAAATCCTCTGCTGTTTCTGGTCTTTGGTTCGCATATTTACATGCGCAGACATATGCTTTTGGTGGAATTGTTACTTCTGCTTTTTCTGTAATTTGTGTTGAATTTTATTTCCATTTGGATTCCCTTTACGACCCGGACATCTGGCTGAAATGCATTAAATTTGCGCTGGTCATCTGCAAGCCGCCAGTGCCGCACGAGGTGCTGCATGCTGCGTTGGTCGGCGGCCGGCATCACGTTGCTACAGCCTGAATGCTGCCTGATTCTATGCGTCCATCTCGTTCGAGTCTGATGGCAGCGGGCAGCAGCCGTGCGTGGTCTTGAGATGACCCCGCAACTCCAGCCCGCCGCCGGGGTCAGGCCCACACGACCCCGCCCTCAGGGACAGCGGCAACTGGCTGACAGGTCAGGGACAGTGACAGCTGGCTGATAGGTCAGGGACAGCGGCAACTGGCTGATAGGTCAGGGACAGCGGCAGCTGACTGACAGGTCGGGGACAGTGGTAGCTGGCTGACAGGTCAGGGACAGCGGCAGCTGGCTGACAGGTCAGGGACAGCGGCAGCTGGCTGACAGGTCAGGGACAGGGGCAACTGGCTGGCAGGTCAGGGACAGCGGCAGCTGGCTGACAGGTCAGGGACAGTGGTATCTGACTGGCAGGTCAGGGACAGGGGCAGCTGGCTGACAGGTCAGGGACAGCGGCAGCTGGCTGACAAGTCAGGGACAGCGGCAGCTGGCTGACAGGTCAGGGACAGCGGCAGCTGGCTGACAGGTCAGGGACAGTGGTGTCTGGCTGACAGGTCAGGGACAGGGGCAGCCGGCTGACAGGTCAGGGACAGCGGTAGCTGACTGACAAGTCAGGGACTGCGGCAGCTGGCTGACAGGTCAGGGGCTGGTTGACAGGTCAAGGACAGCAGCAGCTGGCCGACAGGTCAGGGACAGCAGCAGCTGGCCGACAGGTTCGTCCGGTGCGCCGGCGCGGACAGAGCAAGGACGCATGTCCAGCCGGTCCGACAGGCACACGGACAAACTAGTCGAGGGCAGCAGTCGTTGATACCTAGGTAAGGGCTGTAAAACCGTCGCCCAGTTTTTTAGCCGTTGGCAAGCGTTTCAGCGGCTTTTTAAAGGTCGCTAAACGCCAGCAGCACAACGTAGTTATGTGTTTGTGGACCGTACCGACAATATTCCACAACTTTAACCAGTGTTGTTTGACGGTTAAAGTTAATGCGGGGGGGGGGAGGGGGCGTTGTGAAGCTGTGACACGTCAATGGTAAAATATCACACATTGTCTTCTAGATATCATTCAAATCGACACATGGCCGAGAAATAGTACCAGTTGCTTAGCCTAGTTAGGCTGGCCTGAGCCATTTGTGGCGTCGCCGTTTTCCGCGCCGTGCCCGAACAGCGGCGGTATCGCTGACGTGGCTCCCGTAACAGTTACGGCAGCCCGTTGGATCAAGTGTCCCACAGCATGCGCCTCCAGCTGCAGCTGTTGGATATCTCTGGGTAATCAGCAAGCGCCGCTGCGCTGCTGTCGAGGCCCCCGCCACCGAGCCGGTCCCCGTGTTGACCCACGCCCTGGGCGCGCGCGAGGCGGGAGGAGAGGGGGGTGGGGGGGGGGGGGGGGGGCGGTCCCGATCCGTCAGCCGGCCGCGGCGGCGGCGCGTCATCGCCGGCCAGTGACGCCGCCCAGCCGTCCGCACTAGTGAGGTCAGCACGCGGCGGAGAGCTGATGTGTGGTGGGGTGAGATGGTAAAATGGGGTAAAGTCGGCGGGGATGTTAGCCGGCGGTGATTTTACGAGTCGGTGATGATTTTACGGGTCTCTTTGACCGATCGGACCCACCGGTGATTTCGCGCCTGCGCGTAGGCCGTTATTTACCCGTAGTGTGGCAGGCACTAGTTTTAGGTCGTTTGCACCACGCCTGCGTTGTATTTTCAAGCGGTGATGCTTTCAGGGAGTGTTTTTCATTTATATGAGGGTTTTAATTGAACTAGTCATCCTGAAAAGCCTTCGGTGCTGTTCACAATCTTGCTCTTTTTTTATACGTAAGCCTATCTAGTTTCTGAACGAAAATGGGGAAAGGCATATAAAGGAGAGCATTTGGAAGACACGTTAATATTCATAACCTCAAAATAACGTATCAAACTGCTGTTATTCCATGAACCATGCGGCGATCAGGGTCATTGAGGCATTCATGTCTGGCGTTTGTTAGCACGATTTCCAAATATAACGGCCATCAACTGGCTTTCAATATTGTGCGAAGTGCGATGTCATAATCAAGCTACGACGCATTGAGAAGCATCCTTACTATACCCAGAATTGTGCCGTCTAGACCAGCCTTTTCGAGTTAAAAAGTACACCAATAGTTTTAAGTGAGCTTGTTTCATCATATCTGATGCTTTCTTTAATATCTCCAAAACTGAACTATTCCGTTTAAAGGGTGTGTCCCACCATTAGGGCATATTTCAAAAACATACCCAAATAAACCCTCAGGACTAGTTGCGTCTTATAATAGCACTAGATATCGCTACTTAAACAGCGTCAAGACACAATAGGGAAACTGATTTTTGTTATTTTGGAATCAAAATTACGCTACCAACGCTTCGTAACAACACTACCCGGTGCTGCTACATTTCTTCCCTGCTGTCGCGACCACCATCGTCATGGCGACGACTTTGATGCGAATAAAAGAGCGTTTGTGATTTGCCCAGCGGGCAAGTGCCTGTTATTGAGAAGTTGGCTCGTTGAAGTTTGAACTAGCGCGTCACATGGATCATATGATGCCCCCATTCTCCAAGCCAGCGCGCCTAGAAAGGATATCAGGGGAGATGTAGAGGAGAAATCAAAGCCATAGTTTAACATTTTGTTGAACTCATGGGATAATAGCCTCACATTCGCCCATATTTTTGTGTAAACAGTGTTTCAGCTTTCGCAGCATTTATCATGCAAGCGTTTTGACAGCCAAACGGGATTTCTCCCGCAGGGCCGTCCAATGCAAATAATGATACTTATATATTTAGAAAGATTTCGAGAAGGTTAGCATTACTGATGAAATCGCACACGTCTGATGTAACAATAAGTGAGGAGTTCATCAACGGTGATATATACCGTTTATTTAAACAAGCGCTTCAATATACGTCGCTCTAGCACTTACTTATAGTACTTCAAACTCACCGAGTGATGGCAGCACGGTGTTTGAAGCGTTCGCTAAGCCAACTATCTTCATGCGCTCGTGTTTTGGCCATTTCTCCTGGTGTTCTTACATATTTGTCCGTGAGTTTAAGAGGCTCACCTCTACTCACATAACCGGTTATGGCGTTTTTCTTAAGCTATTCGATTACAAGTGGTATTTCGTAATAACTAGCAAGAATGTCCCATATCTTTCGTGATGTGGCACAAAACGCAATGCATGACGGTATATCGCTGGAAATGTAATGCCGTAAAGGATCCACTATTGACTGCTATAATATTTAGAATGCGTTTTGGCGGATGCTAGTGTTGGATATCTCAACGGTGATAATGCTATATGCTTATATGCTTTATGCTTTATGATAATGCTTTTTCCGTTCAAAACCCGCTATCAAAGTGGAACACTCCATGTATCATGGTTTCTAGCTCGTAACAGTCTTGAATTCCCCCCCCCCCCTTCCCCAAGTACAAAATCCTGCAAACGCGCCGGTCTCGACCCACCATAAGTCACCTACATCGGCGTTCAATAATACATCCAATGTAGTGCTTTAGTGGCTATCCGGTGCCCTCTTTGTCTAGTTTTTCATCTCTCTAGAGGTACTCTTGCACGGCTCAGACCGTCGACCAGCAAATGTTAAAACACTCGTCCAGCAAGGATTAATTCCTGAGTAAGGGTCTGTTGGGTCACTTCTACGAGACGGGGCGGTGGGCCTTCCGAAAATATAATTGAGTTGTTGCATGGGTTGCTGTGGCATCTGCATTGATGACCGTATTGACAACTTTCCTTTTCCCAGCAGTGCGATATTTACGTTACCATATTGACGCAAGTTTTAACGTTAAGAATGGACACATGGGAGGCAAGTCCCTCATTGCGGCGGGACTTAATGCCAATACTTTCGGCCCATGGTTATGACGCCATCTGCTGAACAATAAGTGTAAAGTTAACGACATTTCAGTAGTTCAGCATTTGCCGAGCTGAAAAATTGCCTTTCGGAATCTCAGTTCGCACTTCGTTCTTAAGGGAATAACGCTGGAAAACTTGGTTGATAGACAGAGTTCCTTAGGACTGTAGACAGACCCTGAGATGGATACAACGTCCTGCAAAACAGAGGATTTTCAGCAGCGCCGCCGCCGATTGTTTGTGAGTCGATTTACACTTCCTGGCAGAAGGACTCCAGTCAGCGATTATCATTCGTCCCGGTAGGAGCACCAGCACCAAGAGACCGGAGCTCTCAAGCATCACATACTCCACTTTAAAAACCAGTGCCGCGTCGCTTGTGACCCCAAGCTTAGCTCGGCGTCCCTCCCTGATCGCGTGGCGCTGGGCCGCCGGCCAGCGCCACCCCGGCCGTCGGCGCCCGCCGCGACCGGGGAGGCAAACAGGATTACTGGCCGGCCCCAGCGGACGGATCGGGCGGCTAACGAGCAATCAATGGCGTCGCGAACCGCGCCCCGGCGCCACGAGACGTGCCCAGATCGGTGTGCCCTCGGCCTGGCCGAGAGGCGGTGCTCGGTGACCGCGGATCTGGCCGCCGCATCGGCGCCACGAGACGTGCCCAGATCGGTGTGCCCTCGGTCTGGCCGAGAGGCGGTGCTCGGTGGCCGTGGGTTTGGCCGCGGGTTTGGCCGCCGCACCGGCGCCACGAGACGTGCCCAGATCGGTGTGCCCTCGGTCTGGCCGAGAGGCGGTGCTCGGTGGCCGCGGGTCTGGCCGCCGCACCGGCGCCACGAGACGTGCCCAGATCGGTGTACCCTCGGCCTGGTCGAGAGGCGGTGCTCGGTGGCCGCGGGTCTGGCCGCCGCACCGCCCCCCGCCGCCGGCCGCAGACGGCCCGACCCCTATCCGCCGCCCCATCCGCCGCCGGCTTGCCAGCGTCCCTGCCCTGCTTTTCACGCTCGGGTCGGCGTCTATGGAGGGATGGCGTAATGTACGGCGTGGGATGGGGTTTCGGCTGAGGATAGGAAGTGTGGTGATGCGATGCCAAAGACGGTGTAATGGCAAGACTGAGGCTTCACGCTGCTGACCGGGAGCAAATGACAGCACGGGGAAGCCGCAGGTTCCGGTGCGCAAATGACGCTTTCAGAGTCGCTCACAGGCCTTGGGGTGAGCTTTCATCTTTGGGGGCACCAGATTAATCTATTCACGAGCTTCGTTATCAACGTGTCTAGAAAGGCTGGCTGCAGTTCAACACACAAAGCTACCCCAATCAGGGGCCAGTGCTTATAGCTCCAATGCCGCAAACTACTGAAAGCTGGTTTAAGGGTAAGGTGTGATCATGGCTGTAGATTGCATTTTTGCGGCCGTCCAGCTAATGGCTGACGTTCAAATTACGTGCAGCAAGACGTCTTAATGAAAACATGGCCGTTTTCGTCCGTGCAAGAACAAAATTCACGAAACAATAGGAGCAACCAGTGATGTTCAGTTTCTCAAACATAAATTCCGACTCTGGCCATTTTGATTTACTTGGCCTCACCTCGCGGATCATCGTAATTTAAAATAGAGCAAATCACTATTCTTGCAATGTTGTGTGTGGTATAGCTTCAGTAGTCCTGCACTCGTTACTGATTAGCACGAACCCCGCACAATAGAGCACTTCACGGATTGAATTTTCAGGATTTAATCCAGTCCAGTCTGGCCAGTCCAGACTCAATCCGCCCGTCAAGCCGCTTTTCACATATTTCTCAATCCAGTCTGGTCTGGTCTTCATTACCAGAACAAATATGAATCGAATCCGTACTAACCCGCTTCCACATTAAGAACCTTTTCAATTTTAACAGCAAATTTGTTTTACATCAGTATATTCGATTTCAGAAACTTGTTTATTTCCATTGGAGAAATATCTTTACTTAGTTTCCACAAACCAGTGGGTGTTAACATACTCAACACAGCTAGTTGCTCGTTAGGAATTAAATTTGTCATCGAGATCAGAAAGGACAGACCTCATCATGTTATCAGTCATATCACAATTCTTTTGGCAAATAATTCGCAAGAAGCATCACACGCAAGGCCCGAAACGCTTCTGATTTTCATAGCCTTAAGGCATGAGCACATTATCTAGCAATTTGTAACTCCAGGTTGGGTGTAACTTACCTGCACATGCCCCTAGACCGTCTCAGCGACACCCAGCGCACAAGCGCAGGACGGCGCCCATCTGGAACGCTTTCTGAATAACTGAAAGGACCATCTCATCTCATATGTGACACTTCAGGTGTGTATCCATTCTCGCACACACCACCTAATGACACGACCTCAACTGTGACCATTGTTTCCTGCTTGGTTACCGGCTGCGTTAACATTGTAATCCACGCGTGCGACTGTTCACTGTCTGCGGTTCCTGTTCTTTCATTCAGGGGAATGAAATAGTTGTGTCATGTTTGAATGCTTCGGTAAAATGTTAGATGACATCTTATCCTCTTTTTTTTTTGCTCTTACCGGAAAAATCTGAAAGCTTTTTCTAGTTGTAATTATGCATCGCACATTATGCCGCAGAAGCCTCAGTTACGCAGTCAAAGCCCAATTTGGCCATGAATACTGAAAGTAATACGTGATTCTGCATACGTTACTTTTTTCAACGCGCTAAGAGAGCTGCCAAGAATACTTAATTAGATACCGCAGCCTTTTAGTCAAAGTGTGTAACGTCTCTCGTGCGCCGGGAATGCCTTAGACGCAAAACGTTACACGAAAGCCGAGCACTTGCCCCCCCCCCCCCCCATCATCCGAGATCTGTCATGACGGCTGGTGCTTTGACATCTCATATGCATGTTAGCCGTTTGCCAAAGGTTCTGGCAATCGCACAAGCTACTCCAAATCTTACTACTAAGTCTTTATTTAAGGTATGAGGGTGCTTAAACAAATAATTGTGAAGGTGCAACAATCTTTGTTCTGGCAGGCACCTTGAAATGGATCAGCTGAAGCAACATATTTAATATGAACCTGGAATTAAATTCATAAATTTGGCTGACTGACTAGGACAGAAAATGTAGTGTGGACATGGAGGTATCTCTCTCATTCTCTCAGGCAGGAACTTGTATTTCCAAACCCTGTTTTTACCAACAAAGCACGTTCTTGCCCTGTTTTTCAACTCTGAAATGCAGTGTCACCCACTGGTGTTAAATGGGATCGCTGACAAGATCAGGAGGAATGGTAACTATGTTAAGAGAAGATAGGGTGTAAGATTATTAGATATTCGAGTTACTTGGATGAAATGCGAGCTCTCGTTTCCCATGACAGCATATCTGGGTGGCATTCATTCATATCAAGTTGTGAATGTGATCTGTTTACTAGAAAGCTATTGTTGGACTATGTGGTTGAGTAATATTCGTTGTGACCAGTTTGTGGATTGCTTGTAATTGAAGGCATTGCATTTTGCTGGCTTGAAGGCTTTTCTGAGTTGATCATTCTGATTTCTCTGAGCCTTCAGTGAGCAGTGAAGGGACTACTCAGTGATAATTTTCATTTCATCGATTTCCGACCCGTTCGATCCGTGTGAGCTGGCAAATTTGAAAATACGATCCGGTCCTTATCCACGTTTTGGTGACAATTTCTGATCCGTTCCAATCCAGTCAGCGGATTGACCTACTACCCGTGGGTTGAACCAATCCGTGACATGCTCTACAGCGTAACCTGGCAATGTGTGCAATGTTTGTCCCTGGCAGTGCTTGTTTGCGAACTTCAGTGCTGTGTGACACGTAATATCCCGGAATACTGCAATCGCATCAGAAAGAGGTGTGCGATGCATGAGAAGCCAAGCAAAAGTAAAGCACATACTCCTTATTTCCCCTTTCACTTAATCTTGCGGACATAACGGCTCAGCTTTGATTACACATTGGCGCCGGCTGCATTTGCATTCCACAGTTCAGAAATTGCAGCTGGGAGCTGCAGCTGCGCGCACTCGATAAGCCACGCTGATACGGAGGACTGCAGAGTGCCGACGATCGGCAAGGGCCCGCCGGATTCAGCGGGCGCTCAGCGGAAGCGCGGCCCCACGAACAACGGCTGCCTGGCGCGTGGTAGCGCCTGTGCCAGATATCGGGACACGGGTCAGTTTTAACTGTTTGTCTTTGCAAGGTGCGCTGAGATCGGGCACGCTCAACCCGATTGCAGCGCGCTCTGCAGCGGTACATATCAGCGGCGTTTGTCGGTCGTGCGCAGCTGCAGTTTTCAGCAGCGGTGTTCGGCTGCGTGTCACAGATGTGGCCAGCGCCACTGTTTGATCAAGGCTGAACACGTATATATTTGGAGGGTGCTGTTTATGTAGAAGCATCCCGTGCATTGCCTGTTGCTTCACTCAGCCAACTGGTGTAGAGCATACACCGACTAGTCACGAGTACTGAACAGCAACTCTACCGGGTACAACATGCAAGGAGCACATCTTTTATCACTTTTAAATCACTCCATTTTAGCTGATAATTTGTATATGGGTGAACTATAAAGATTCAGTGCCTTCAAATCAAGCTCATAGCGAGTACGTCTTCCATCATGGATATGTACACGGCAAAATATTGAATAAAGCCTCCCATAACATTTTGCATGTTTTCGAAGCTCTCCGCGATGTTAGCCGCCTCTGTGAATTCCATTCCATGCGGTTTTATACTTTAAATGTGTTCTTAGCACAAAAATGCACGGTGTGCTTGACTAAATGTCAGCTTTCTGTATTTTGGCGACAGCACGCCTCTTGGATTCAATCAGATACTAGTCCCGCTGCGTTCTGCTGCAGGATGTCCGATACGGGTCTGGCCGCTTTGCCGGCGGATCACTTCCGGTTGTGACGGTTAGGAGAAATGGTAAGAGCCAGTTTGTCATGAACTACAATGAGGCGTATGTGCCAACTCTGAAACGCATGAAGTTAAACTACTGAATGTTCAACATTCACATTTAATTTCTCTGATTTGTGGAATACCGATGTTGATGAGTATTCACTTTGTCCAAATTTGATCTGGACATTGCCAATCGAAACAGGAATCTTGCCAACAATTCTCAGAAAACGCACAGACCAATCAAGGGCAAATTCAGCTGCTAGCCTTGCATCCGGTCAAGGTCATTTTCAGAGTCGAGGCAGAGTTATTTTCACAAAAATTGAGCTTAAGGAGGGATGATGTTCATCGCGCTACTTGTTATGAATTGCCATTCCCTCAGTTATTTTCCCTCGGAACGGCCTCCACGCTGGCCATCTCTTCTCCCTTGTCGCGGACCAGGGCGAACCTGGTGGATTCCGAAGGTCCACGCACCACGCCCAGCGGCACTCGAGGAACATCTCCTTAATGAAATTCCGCACGTTTTCGCATACAAGTACGTAGTTCGAAATGTGGTGTGTCTACAATCTTCCTGTGGAAAGTTATTGGAAAGTTAGGAAAAATCGTAGCATTTTTCCGCGAAGAAATATCAACCAACTTTATCTTTAAATAAGAGCAAGTTTTTTGAAAATCATTCCGACCAGATACCAGGTTGTTTGTTGTCGAGCATTCCAATAAGACGAAACGCCAAAGTTATGCATGCAATATCTTCAACAACCATTTACAAACAAGTGATACCGAGCCCATGCATCATCATAATCAAGCATACGTCCCTGGAACTCAGGAATGACACAGAGGTTTCCCTTCTGAGATTATACCGTAAGTAGTACACAGATATTATCATGAAAAATTTGCACTATGTGCCGATCTAGCTTCTGTTAACACCAAGAAACAACAGCTTTAAAGCATGTTGCATTGGATCCGTGCGTTACTTGTAAGTCGCCCCCCCCCCCTTACACCAATGAAGCTTTCAAAATTTCAAGCTTTCAAAAATCAAGTCCATAGCATATATCAGATGCAATACCGTGTCGTCTGCCCGTGTATGAGTTGGATGGGAATGAAATGAAATGGGACGGAACTCTTTAATGAATTCCGTCACTCGTCTACGCACATATAGGCAAACAAACTAAACGAACTGTGTACAAAACCCAAAACACCCCGGCAGTGGCAAATCTCGAAAATATTTATCCCTGCAGTTGCACCTTTCCTGCACACACTTTGATAGCCAGGTATTTGTTTGTGGGTGCGCGTGAAAGTGAGAGGGTGCGTGTGTTTCGGCATGTGCAGTGAGGAGGTCTTGCTGCCGCCATGATCTGTTTGCCGCGTGAGCGCCTGCCTGGCGTGATAACCTCTCTGGCTGACCGTACACACGCGGCGCTACACCACCCTGAATGACTACGCCGCTACCGCCGTTGCCCCGTCAACGACACGCTTGCTTGGCCGTCTGGTGTTGGCCTTACCGGCACGCGCGCGAGAAGACAGGGCCTTGTTTCGCCGCATGCGCGCGGGAGGACATGGCCTCGTTTCGCCCTGAACGCATACTGGCACTCGCTTAGCGTTACGTTGTAGTGCCGGAATGCGTTGAGTAACGGCGTCAGTGATATGTCGGTTACCAGATACTTGGTACCGGTCATTTCCAATTCCCTTTTTTTAGATGTGCTGCCTGTAATCGCCAATAACTTGGAAGTTGCTGTTCCTCTCATTTTGTTGCGCTTGGGTTATGATTTCGCTCAGTGTTTTCCTGAAATTTCCCAGCAAGAAGGCCACAGCTTTGCTACTTCTTGTTTCTAATATATTGCTAATGTGCACTTCTTTGTGACGTGTGATTAAGGCACAATCTGAGATCTGGGCGCGATTCTCACCGCAATAAATTTTATCCTGTCTTTTCCTGAAGCTGTCAAAGGGCGTCTCTGAGTCAGGAGCATAGTTTCACAAGATGGGCTGGGTGACTGGAGAGTCCACTTCCGCCATGAAGTTGAGGGGCTGTAGCCCAAGTTGGGGGCTGAACCCCTTCCCCCAACTGAGTAGGAAACTGCACCCATGCTCTGAGCAGTCTGTTGTTCGACTAACCACTCAGAAAAAGAGTATCGAACACCTCAGGAGATATGAGCAGTCTGTCGTTCGGCTGACCAGTCAGAGATCGAGCGTAGAACATCTCATGAGATATAAGAAGTCTGTTGTTTAACTGACCAGTCAGAGACGTAGCGTAGAACACCTCAGAAAATATGAGCAGTCAGTCGTTCGGCTGACCAGTCAGAGATCTGGCATCGAACACCTTGGGAGATATGAGCAGTCTTTCGTTCGGCTGACCAGTCAGAGATCCGGCATCGAACACCTTAGGAGATATGAGCAGTCTGTTGTTCGATTGACCACTCAAAGATCGAGCGTAGAACACCTCAGGAGATATGAGCAGTCTATTGTTTGACTGACCACTCAGAGATCGAGCGTAGAACACCTCAGGAGATAAAAGCTGTCGGGCTCTTCAAGCGTTCACGTTCGATTCCCGCCGCAGCAAACTTTTATTGGCCCCGCTGTTTCTACGCAGAGCGTGGCGGCAGCGCTTACGTCCTTAGAAGTTGCACGTGCCGCTCTAAGACCTGGCCTAAGCATTATAGGTTAATAGAGGCCTCAATTCGAGTCCCTAAGCCCGCTCACGCAAGCAGTCTCTCTCAGTGCCCCTGAGGGAGAATCCCTGCATCGGGGCCCGCAGCCATAAAACGCGTCCCGGCCGTCATCAATAATAGATCAGAGCCCCAGTAACAGCGGTGCCGATCGCCACTGGATTGGAAGCTATGGGGACGTTTGAGCACGCACGTGCCGAACTTTGTCCGGCGTGCCGGCGGCGGCGGCTGGGGCGAAGCGCCTCCGTGACCTGCACTTCCGACAGCGACCGGCGGGCTGGGACGACCAAGGGGCACGCACGGTCCGGCGGCCCGGCGGGGCACGCGCGTCATTGTGCCCGCCCGGCTGCGCCGGCCGCGAAGCAGAGGCAGGCGATGACGTGGCCCTTTCGGACCCAGACCCCGTCAGTCCCGTCACTCCGCGCGGGAGCTGGAGGGTGGCGTCGGACGGGCGCGGACGTCAAGGGTCGGCCAGAGGTGGGCCGCAGCTCTTCACGACGGGGGCAGCGCGGAAACAGGCACAGTCCAAACTTGACCTGACATGACGCAGCAGATGCTTACATTCAGGTGGAAAGAGCAGCGGGCGATAAACACATCGCAGTCATCAAATGTTTCTGGGTTGTACCGCAAGGCTATGCCATAATTGTTTCAGAAGTTGTTTGCATGATTTATAATCGTCTGTTTATTGATATCAGACTGAGGGCGAAGAAGCTACCGATTTGTAATATATGATCATTGACAAAAAAGAAATGGTAGCTTCTGCGAGCCCTTTGGTGGCAGTATCTACATACGTCTATCTACAGTATCAGTATCGGTATCTTCTGACGAAGGTGATCAGTCTGCTACGCGACGTTTAAAAAAATCTACATAGGTAAGGCAGTAGTAATAGCCTTATTCCCCGCAAACAAAAACAGAAGAATGGAGGTATATGTGTGTTACATATATATCTCCATTCTGGTTTTTTCCGAAGAGTAGGCTATTGCTGCTGCCTTACCTATGTAAATGATGTTCCTCGCTAATGCACTTAACAACTTCCGGAATTTTCCACACTAGAAGATATTGAAGCAAGGACCAGATGTCATGAAATAAGCTCATTTATACCTCCTGGAATTTTCACAAATTAGAGGAACATGCTGATGTATACAACACAGTATCTCTTTTTAATAAATCTGGTTCTCATTGGGTCATGGAATGATTGCATCATGGAACGTTTGTATGACATTAAGGTGCTTCCAAACTAGCCGCGCTAATTTGCCAGTCTAGCACTTATTTGAAGTATTTCAGTCGCCCGAGAGTTTGTGGCGTTGCTGAAGATGTGGCCGTGGCGGTGCTGAACCAAATATCGTTACGTGCCCGTGCTTTTGTTCTTTCTCGTGGTGCCCTGGTATATTTGTCTGCGAGTTTAGCCTGTTGAATTGCATTCACATACTGGGTTATTGCGGTCTTCTTAAGTTGTTCAATTACCAGAGTTATTTTCGAAATAGTTAGTACCGATGTCCGACCTTTCGTATTATGTAGCACAAAACGTTATTCGTGATTCAGGCCTGCACAGCCTGCGCAGCACTGGTTAAGAGCCAACTGACGACGGTCACACCTGTGAATCGTTCTTACGGACGCCAGATATGAACGGCTCGACGAGTTTGTTTTTCCTGGCCTTGAGAGATACATGGCCGGTGGAGTGATAAGAATTAAATGTTGTTTCTATGGCGTCATGCATGCCTGAATGACCTTAAAATAGTCTGCACGAAATAACCTGCACATCTTCGCGAGCGTATAGCCCAGAAACTAGACGGTTTTAGGGGCTGGAAGGACAGGGCTGTGAACTGCACCGAATGATCTTCAAGATGGTCATTTCAGTTCAAAATTCCAGACAAATGTGAAAGACTGCATTTAATGTCACGTAGTTTGTGACATCAAAAAGTGCGTACAACTAATAGCAAAGGGATGGAGAGTGATTTTTATGGATGTATTAAACCTTGCAGAGCTCTTTCGCCAACACTGTTATTGCCCTAGTATGTTGTGAGATAGTGCATGGGTGTTTGTTACATGCATGTTACATGCATGTTACATGCATACGTGCATGTTACATGCATTTCAGGGTTGTGACGCGGCCCCTAATCAAACATGTCCAAGCCTCTCCCAGTGCATGAGACGCCTTATGTTTGGACTGAACGGAAGTTCTCACTTTCCTTAATGGGAGTGTGTCTAGTCTTTTCTGTTTTCTAAAAACACAACCCTGCAGGAATTTCGACGCAGCTTTTCATATTGGCAACAGTGAAAAGTCCACCGAAGGCTTCTGACAATCATGATATCAAAAAAATCATCCGCAGTATCGATGGCTGTACGTGCTGTACGGTTGCAAACACAGCTCTCCAGGCTGCTCCAGCGCGGAATGTTGAAAGCTGTCAAAAGCCTTCGACGCGTCGTTGTCAGCGTTGTGACTAAGCCACGATCCGTGCTACCGGCTAGCATGTTGGCAGTGCTGAGCATCGCCGACGGTGTGGAGTCACCTCGGCAAAACCATGCTGCTCGGGACATATAACGTGATATTTTGACTTTCACAACAGGAGCGGAGAATTAGTGTGAAAAACGTGCTGGGATCACCCGATAACTTTGTGCTTCCAGCCAAAATTTTGGGCCATCAAAATATCTGGTCAATGGAGCCAAATTTGTAGCAACAAAGGACATCATTTGATGTACATCACAATCCCTGCAATCCTACGTGCACGATGAAAAATCACAATTCGACTAGACACATTCCCTTCGAGCCCACTGCGCCGGCCACTCATGCATTAAGACCTACTTCCTAGCCACCGGGGCCTTACGCATGTCTAGCAAATGATACCTTAGTGCAAACAAAACTTCTGGAGCGAAAATATTTATGATGTTCATAACTCAACACACTGTGCACCTTAAATAATGCTACGCGGTACACTGTTGACCAAGTCCCTGATTAAGCAGACATGCCCTCTAATGGTGAATTCAAGTTTCAGAGGTTGTCATTTCTAAACTCCCACACTTCAAGCTGTAACTCTCACCTGAAGAAAGAAAGCATGTCTGTCGACATGTAAGAAATTTTGGGACTTGCTGCGTGCCATTCGAATTTGATACAGAAGTCAACTGCGTATGCTTAAAATCGTGCTTGATCTTCTTTTAGGACCGCGAAATTCAAAGCGTCAGTATCTCGTCGTCGTATACTTAGAACAAGGACAACCGCTTTCTAATTCAGATGTGAAGTTAACATCCGCATAAAACTTCCTCAACAATAAAGCGGACCATGCTGCATTCCAATCAAAAAGGTCCAGTATTGAGCTGCTGTGTGCATCCAGCATAGCCCTCTCGTCTGTGCCCTCCTGCCATTTGTATTCCTCCTTTTCTGTGTGTGGAGTATTTACAAGTCAGCGATCGCCACGCACGATCGCCTCGGTACGCGCCAGGATTCGGGGGTGCGCACTACAGACCGGGGTGCATAGTTAACGAGATCTGCGGATGTGGCGTGTCACCGCGCTTGATGTCTCAGCCAGCGATAACACTTGTCGCTTAGAGCGCTTGGTGGGATGCTGCTTATCTCTTGTGCTATCATGCGTTAGTGCGACCTATAAATTTCAACATTAAGATGCAAGAAACCAATAAAACGGTACTTTTGGCCGTGCGACAAAAAAAAAAGCAAATTTAGGTTGGAAGATATTGAGATTTGCGTATGTTTAGTGCTATTTCAGTTTTGGCCTCAACGAACTCTGCGCAAAGACGCGTGCGAGTGCTCTCTTGGCACACAAGGCTCAATGCTACGTTTTAGGTCCCCGTTGAGGGCTTTGTCAGCCCTGAAATGAAAACAGCCGTGAAAGTATCGTCAGACACCATGTGAAAATAGCAGATGTGAGACAGGGCTTAAGGACGGGCTAAAAGCATTGCCATGTCCAAGAATTGGAACAGCCACGCCATGTTAGCATACCACATAGAAAAACAAAAAAAAATCCGAAACGGACTCCGTCTGCAGCCTGACCGCCCCCACAGATACCCGCTTTGAATGCCATGCTTCTTTCATTTCGGCAACCTTTGCGCTCTGATCGGACACTTTTCACCAGACCTGTTCGGCACAGGTGAGCGCGACGAAGCCCCACCGCGGGAAGCCCCGGGCCGTCGTGGGCCGGGCCGGATTGTGGCGCGGAAGCCCTAAGGTGACCGACGGTCGGGCGTCGCCCGCCTCGGCCGGCGCCAGGCGCTCTGCCAGTGCCGTCCCGCCGGTAGCCAGCCGCCCCCGGGTCGATTCCCTTCCCCGCGCTGATTCACTGGGTGTCATCCCCCCACTGTGCCGAGCTTGTTAGGGCTCACTTGGACGACGGAGGAATCGATCCGCCCGGATTCGCCGTGAGCGAAAACACTAGCGCCGATTTAGAAGGTCGTTTAGCGCGCGAGTGAGGCGGCCCCCCGTCGTCATCTGGCTTAGTTGACTGAGAAAAGTACTTTAAAGGAGATTCTATGGCCAATTGTGGCCGGACTGATAACTCCAGTTCTGTGTTCTTTGAATGCGACTGAGAACTGTCAGTGGCATGGATAATGTGTTTGAACGCTGCAGCGGGCTTGACGGTCCGTGGTGCTGTTGCCATCCGACCGCCGAATCTGCACACAGCTGCCCTGCTATGTAAAGCTTTGTGAATTTGCAACACTCAGACAAATCCTGGCAAACTTTCCTGCATCGGGCTGACCTGCAAAAGTTTGCCCTACACGTTTGTCTGAAAGGGCCGCGGAATGGTCTTGGCGGCGGATGCCAAGTTTGCTAAACTTTCCAGCTATTGTATAGACCGAAAAAGAGCTGCCTGTTTGTTTCCAATTTCATTGCGTGCGTGCCGCTGTAAAATCTCGCCACAACATACGAACTGGCGCTCCCAGCAGTGTGTTTGTATTGGCAAAGTTGTTTGCCATGCTGTCTTCCAGTTGCGACACCGGGATAGGCAGATCGTTCAAAGAATTCTGCGGAAAGGGGTTAAACTCACATGACTATTGGGAACGATAGGATTTTGGCTCAGTTCTTTTGACATGCAACGTATAAGGGCTCAGTGTTAAGATTATGAAAAATGGTTGGAGGGGAGTATGACCCGACACGAACCGGCATCTAGCCAGCATGACCCGGCCTAAACCGGCGTCTAGCCAGCATGACCCGGCCCGAACCGCGTCTAGCCAGCATGACCTGGCCTGAACCGGCGTCTAGCTAGCACGACCCGGCTTGAACCGGCGTTTAGCCAGCATGACCCGGCCTGAGCCGGCGTCTGGCTCATAAACACGATGCACACTTTCATATCACGCCATACAAGTTTGCTGTCCGAAATCCTGTAAATTTATTTTCAGGTTGGAATTTGTAGCGCAGTCATAAATGGAACGCGTGGGTTGAAACTTCTGCTTCCTGACTACTTTGCTCTTCATGGGGGCGGCGTTGGGTGGGGGTGGGGGGGGAGGAGTGGGAGGGGAGAAAAGGACCAAATCGGTTCCCAGTCCGTTTGAAAACTAACCAAGCTAGATAACCAAGGTCTTTAATAAAACCAAGACACCAACCTAACCCCAAATGAGGTAAAGACCATCGTAGTGCTTGTCGTGTAAACTGTCCCCCGGCATCACGTTTAAAATAAAACAGAACCTACATTTTGAATAAATCCAGCACAAAGGGTGATCTGGGAACAGCTGTTGCTCAAAAAAGACAGTCTGAGGCCACTGACCTCACGTGACCGTGGGTCATCGGAACTTGACTTACTCGCTGCATCGGTACCCCGATACCTGACTTGATCCTATTAGTACACTTGCGTTGATGGACCGTTCGCATGCTGTAATCCTTCCAACCTTACGTGTCGGTCCTATCCGCTACATCCTTATAACCTGACCAGTGCCGAGACGACCTTTGCGCGTCAAAATGGCCAGAGTTGTCAGCAAAAATTGACGGTTGATTTCTCCGACGAAGCTACATTGATAGATAAAAACTGCAGTCTGATTGAATCGCATGATGCTATGCATGGTCACTGCCCTGGCTTGAACTCTGAGAGATCAGAGATCAAGAGACCTTCTAATCAGGCTGGTACAAATTTGGTCAAGTCGCAATCGTGCATGACAAATTATGCCGAAGTTTGGTCCGAATCCATTGTAACTTACTTGGTCTGGTCGTTGGACGCTCGGAACAGGTAGAAAACGGCCGATACCTGATGCAAGCTTTCGGGAATTACGTTATATCTCCGTGATCTGACATCACACAAAGCTATACTTGGCCCCAGAATGGAAAGAATCAAATTGCGCCCGCGTCCTTTGGGTAGCATATGATAGCATGTCATATCTACCGCGGCCGTTGCTACTACATCAAAAACACCGCGTGATCAGTTTGCCCCCCCCCCCCCCCCCGCACCTCCCGCTCCGCAGCCAAACTGATAGGTCCAGATTGGTCCAGATTGACACCTGACCAAGCATGCACGGGTTCAACACACTTGCGACCGGTCGGGTCCGATGCTATACCAGAGGCTGGCATCAATATTCAGAGGTAAATTGTGGGTGTCCGGTGTTGAAAACAGACAGGTCGACAAGTAGCCGAAATACCAACATATACTGATTCGCTCATGAATCAACAATCTCGTGTTCTGTCTGGAAGCTATGGATATTGCTGTTTTTAGGTTTAGCTTCTGTCGAAACTAGGCAAGCACTGCGCTTTAATTGCATCACTCTATGAACCGTACAATGCTAGACCCTCACGTTTAGATCTGAGGTCCTAGGCTGGCTCAACCCGTGACGTGCACTGCTGCGCTGGCTGGCGGCGCAAACACGCCTGCAATGCATCACCGTCTTCACAGCTAGCGAACTTTGTTCACTTTATCTCCCACTTTGGCAGATTTTAACGTTACTCCTTTCGTGATACATGGATAACGTAAAGCCGAATAGATTTACGAAGCTCGATTCTGGAGAGGCATTCGACGTTCATGCATTCCCTGTTCGCCGTTCCGGTACAAACGCTGGACACCAAAGTTCGGAGCAGCCGCAGCAAAGGGCATGGCGTAAAAATACAGGTGACGGATCACACAGCCGGCGGTCGGTGATAGGGTCATGGCCCCCACGACCCGGGGGGAGGGGGGCGGGGTTGCGGCCCGCTCAACCCCGACAATCGCCTCGTCAGGCGCGGCCGTTGTCGGGCCGACGATGTCGACCCGTGACGTCACCATTGTCTGGTCGTCAGGCAGTGGACGGGCGCGCCGCCGGCAGGATTTGCGCCGCGTTATGGCGTGTCGCGAGTGCTGAATCACAAATCAGCGGGGGATCTTCGGCTTGGAAGAGGCCATTGATTTCGTCTCTGTTGTGAGGTATGGTTCCTGTGACATGGTCTGTCTCCCAAAGTGGTGCTGACCTCACGGATGGATGATGATGCAATTGTGCTGAGGCTGATGGAATTGCATTCTTTCCGCAGTGTCAGCTTAAAGAACTGCAGCCTTGATATTCATATTTCCATTCGTGCCCCATCTTGTGCTGTCTGATGATGGAGGCACCCATGCACCCATTGGCGGAGCACGTTACTGAACTTCCTGTCTTAGGCTATGTTATGCCGTCAAAATGCAAAAAATGGCCCAATCTACCCAAAGCGTACTGGGAGCAGGACTCTATCACTCCCAGTTGGGGTTCCGAGTATGCGTACACTCGTTATGTCACATATATTAAGAACATCGCAGGCACTCGTGTAGAACGTAATGCCTTGGATAACATTGACTTACAGTCACATCGCCTGTAATTCCGTGGCCAGGGTGAAAGAACGCCTCACAGGCATCCGAGTCCAGATTTTACGAAAACTTAAGTGTCGGATAGGCTGATCAGGCTGTGGACGGTGGTTAATCTGGATAGCATATTTCATGAGGGCTTCGTTACATTACAGGTGCATAGTCATCATTGGTCACCCAAGTGCTTTAGCTAGGATTAGTTGTGCTACTGTGCTAAATATGTGTGTGTTCAGTTATCTGTTTAGTTATATGTGTTATAATTACTGAATGAGCCAACCGATATATCTTCAGTTACCTACGTTCGTATCAGTCACCATGTGGGGCTATGCCGCACCAGGCTATGGCAAAGCCTTTTTTGTTTACCCTTAAATTTTAGTTTATCCATACACTAGATTCTGTTTACCAATTTGTTATGCCTTTTGCGTGTACCATGTTTAGAGCAGATTATTACACATTTTGTCGCCATAAAGCCCGGACGATTTACGTTTAGCAGGTGCGTCAGTCACGCCGACAGCGGCGGTCCGATCCCAGAGATCCCAGCCACGGGGCATTACAAGCGGTGCGGGCGCCGATCCGGGCGGCCGGCAGCGCCATCTCGCGGTCACCGAGCGAGCCTCGCCGCGGCGGCGGCGGCGGCGGCGGCGGCGGCGGCGCAGACAGGTCAGCCGGAGCGGACACCCGCACTGCCCGCCCAGCCGACTCCGGTCCGTGACCGGCAGCTGCGGCCCGACCGGTGTCCGCCCGCCGGTCCGCTGCTGGGCAGCTGTTGTACGAAACAGGTGCCCTGACCGCCGCTGCGCTGTCTTGGCAGGGCGTTATTCGACACCGCTGCATGGGGCGTCGGACCACGGAGGAAGAGCTAGCCCCTGTCCTCTGCAGGACCGGGCTGTGCACGTTCTCGATGCCGGAGATTCATCGATCCCGGTGAGATCATGTAGGCTATGAAAGCAGTTCATACTCCTGGTTAGTCAGCAGCAGGAATGTACATCCACTTGCGCAAAGACTTTCATGATCTCCTCAACAATTCAAATAGCAGAGATATATCCGTAACTTGCACGTAGGATTTAAGAAGGTGAATGCGAGGCTAAATGGAGACTCAGTCAAACACTAAATACTCACAATGCCTGGTAGCGTTGTCATTCGGAAGGGCTCCACTGCGCCAGGCGCAAAACATGCAAACCCTCGCCATTAAGTCTCAGTGTTGACACTGAACAGCTCCCCATCGCGGCCCTGCCTAACTCTCCACTGTTGAACAAGCTGCCGCACAACGACTTCCGGTGAGTTCTTGAACCAGTAACCACCATAGTTAGTGCAGTGCCCTCCGGCCATGGTCGGCATGGGTCGGAATGTGGCCGAGCGCGTGCAGAAGTTGAATGTTTTTGCTACGGGCGACGTGGACATGGCATTCGAGCTTTCAGACCATAGTGCGGTGCCTATGAGGGATCGTGATATTGCATCAACAATCGTCGGTAGTGTGTCGTGGCATGCAGCATGCTTTTAATAATCCTTTTTATCAGGAATCAATGTATTTGTCTCCGAATGGTACTGATATGATTGATAATATTAACTGATAGCATTGATTATCGAATAGTACAGTATTTGTTTGTATTCTGATCAACCATTGTGTTCGTATGGGCCGGTTGCCTTAATGGACTACGGGAGATTCGCTCCGGTTCCACGGCAACAATTCCGCGTCAGCTGATGATTGGTCCTTCACTCCAAAGATATTCAAGAAATAGCCGCAAAGCAAATCAAAGTAACTAAATTAAACACAAAGTAATAAGAAAATACTAGTGGGTCAACCGCTCTACACATGTGTGTAGTAACAGGGGAGGGGGTCATGCTCCACGCTTCAAGGTGGCGGGCCGGCGATATAAATTGCTCCCTCCCCTCCCCCACACGGATTTGAGTTGCGTTTAACCTACTATTTTTCCACCTTAAACATGCATACCGAATTACCTGGTTCACCAGCCAATTTCCTCAAGACGCGTCATCTTTTTCGTTAGCCATCGCTTAACATCAGCACCTTAGTGTCGTGACCAAGGACTCGCGGCCCATGGAGACTGCAACGCCAGGCGTCGAGGCTGTGATTGCTCGGACTTGCGAGCGTGCATGTTCAAAACCATAATAAATAATTTTTCCCAGTAAGCACTTCCGTATGAATATTGAAAATTTCAAGACGAACATGGGTTAGCCATGTCAATCGGACCCATTTCCATCTACAATCTACGTTCAGGGCAGGGGTGTCGATTTTTTGTGAATATTGGGGGGCCGACCTGAAGGGCCGACAACTCACCTCGCCCCCCCCCCCCCCCCGTTTGTCACCGGATTTAGCCCACTTTATTTTGATGAAACGCAATATCTGTTTTTCATCTTGTATAATTTATGAAAGCTTTTAATCTAAGCAATATAGAAGCCACGCGGGGTTGGACTCAGGGAGCAGGCACTGGACGCGCGCGCCTCTTCTGATCGGCACGTGAAGGCGCCCCTTTAGAGGTCACCTTAGGACGCCGATGGCGCTCTTCTATGACGGTCATGAGAGGCGGCACGCATTTTGATTGTGGGGGACAGGGACAGGATAAGCCATGAAGGAGTTAGGTCATCCCCATATTCCAGAGCTTTTCACGTTAACCTCACAAACTATTGCGTGTCCTACGGCGCTAGGTATATGGAGTTTATTACATCGTTTATCCGTCACATGTTGCGATTTTTTACTTGTGGTGAGAGCAGCCATGACTTTTTCTTATGAGAGTGGTACGAGACGCCTCTACGCAGAAAGATAAAAGAAGATAGCGTTTGTGTTATGATCATCTTTTACATATGTTTCATGATAGTATTTCAGCTAAAAACATTACGGGCCAAGCCAACATTAGGGGGGGGGGACATCTCAACATCGAGGGGGGGGGGACAGGGCCTTCACAAAAGAATAAAATCGACACCCGTGGTTCAGGGGTTCTCACTATCTCTGAAGAATACAGAAAAAATCAGAAACTGGAATTTGTATGACAATTATTGGAGCACCTGTGACACCCAGGAATGCTGTTACGTTAATGAGGATTCCTGTGCTGATCCGGGACCAATGGCGCGGGTCAGAAGGCCTCCCGCGGCAGGGAGGGGAACAGTGTGATATGCTGTATCCTTCTAAAGGCCCCGGATCGACCAGGGGATCTCGTCCCGTGTTTTTAGAATGCCAGCCGAAAGACACCTTGCGATTGGACAGAATGGCCGTTCAACCCTTGACCGGGTACGGTAATGTGCCCTTAGTGACTCAAGGGGCTACCTGCCGGGAAGGAAATACAGGGTCTCACTTTTGGCAGTTGGTATTTGAAGCTTCCGAATTTGTTGCTGCCCAAAACGCTGTGACAAAGCTTATCTCTAGAAAAGCAGCCGGCGAAACCTAGGTGCGTGAAGACTCTGGCGCGGGTGCGGGCCAGCGATTTGCATCCAAATTATGACCAGACCATGTCCCGGTTGTATTTTGACATCATGTGCAGACAGATGTTTCGCCAATGACGCAATACGCCCACCCGCTTGTTGAATTTAGCCTCCCTAGGGAAAAGGATGTTGAAATGAACGAATAATCGGGGAAGCTGGATAGCCTTGTTTCCAGAATGGCACAGGTGAGTCGAAAAGGCCAGCTTGTGCACCAGTGAGAAACAGCTGCAGATGTGCACATAGCATAGCAACCATGACATTTAGTTGCTTCCAACATATGTTATGTGAATTAAGAGCGGACAATAACCTCCATCTCTACATCCGTTCACCGGGTTTGCTTTCCACAAAAAGCTCCCGACGTATACCCTGAGTCTGGCCCCCTTCACTTTTTGAAACGTTCCTACGCCTATGTTTCTGTACAAATAAATAATGACAAAACCGCTGTCCTATTGGCCACATCACAAAGCTGTTATACTGGTACAGATTTTTAGATGAGGCGTTAAGATCAACAGAAACGTCTCTTCGGATAAATGTTGCTACTTAAATTTGTATGATGTTTGACACGTCGTTCAAGAAACTTGTCAGCTTATCAAGAAAGACTATCCCCGTTTATGAAACGTATCAGCGGCTTGAATGCGGCAGCGGTGCCTGTCGTATAACACAAAGGCTGTGCGCATGTACTGAATTTATCCCCACAATGGTAATGCGCGTGTATCCGATGGCCTTTTAGGGTTTAAATGTGGGGCAGGAGATGGTCGCTGCACTCCGTCATCCCTCCCTGAATGACCAGATACCCCTCCCTCTCACTCCCCCACAGCCATTTTGACCCCGCTCTAACCGCGTCACATATCGCAGCCGACTCGCTATATTTTGTCGTGGCTGTTTATTTGATGGCGAGATTGAAGTGACATAACTCCGGGGAGGAATCCGGATTTTTTGCACACGCCCGGGTGGGGGTCAAATTGACCCTCGGAAGGTTTTTCCAGAATGGTTTCCGAACGGCACGGTGTAGCCGTGCCAAATTTTGCATAGTTGTAGATAATTTAATAGTAGATCGTTTACTAAATAAAATTTAGATGTATCTTGTAAGGTCGCTGACCTATGGTAGGTCAAAGTCAGGCCATGGTTTCAGCAAAGTCAATTTTTGGGGGAATCCTTAAATCTGATGCAACAGCGGAATGTTAGACGAAGCCCTACCATCTTCGAAATGCTTTCTTAGGCAACACAAATATTGAATGAACAAATTGCCTTGGCCTAAGGTCAGATATAAAGGTCAGACCAAGGTCAAAACCAACCTGTTGTAGTGTTTTAGGGCATGCTGTATGGGATAGTTTCTGGTGCTCATTTCGAAATTAATGATAGCAGGAACCGCATGATGCATCTTCCATTGAATTCCTAGAGGTCAAAATAGGTCATTAGCCTAAAATGACCCAGTTCAACATTTTGTTTTTAGCAACATACTGCCTAGCATAATCTTTGTCGCTTATTCAAATGTAAAACTCGGAGCAGTCTTGTATGATTTTGGTCACCATGACCTTCAAATGGTCAAAAAAGGTCACATACCTTAAATGGGCATGTGACCTTTTGCTTAGAAAGTTATCTAGGTTCCGGCGGCACCTCAGAGACCAACCTGGAATTTGACCTTGTTTAACCTTATTTAACTCAAAGTTCATGACCCAGAAACCTCAAACTTTGACCTAAGTGAGTTCACGTATAGGTCAACACACTGTAAATTTGGTGTTTCTAGCTCCCTTAGTTCCCGAGATCTCAGTTAGGGTCAAATTGACCCCTCCACCCGGGCGAAGGGTATTTAGCCGGCCGCCCGGGCGCGTGTTAAAAGGTCAAGCAAATCTATATTTGGGATCGGTCACGTCATTGGGATGTCTTAATGCCCCTCCCCCTGCCGAGTGCTGGGACATTTTTGCCGCCACGCAAGGGTGAGACTGGTGTTCTGGGTATTCGGAAGGCGTTCTAGATGAGCGTCGTCCTCTGCTTGTGAACTAGGTGCCGCTGAAACTGTCTGGTGGCATGTGTACGTATGTTGCACCTAATATGCAGTCGGGGAATGTTTGATCATACGCTCATGCCTTTAGGTTATGAAAACGAGAAGTAATTTTCGCCACTTTGATGTCCTGTTACGTGAGAATTATTGGCGGGCATACTTGTAATATGATAAATAATATGATGAACCTTTTTGTTCTGACATTCATGCAAAACTGCACTCTTAACAGGCAACAAGCTGTGTTAAGTATCTTAGCACCCAGTGGCTTACGGCAACTTAGCGTGCTTTTTCTGGAATGGAAATCAACAGATTTCGTAAACTTTAAATATTTAGATTTACCAAATTCACTGTTAGATTTTTAAAAAGTCCTTAATGCGGAAGGCGATTGGCACAGATCCATTCCATAAATTTGTCCAGGAAGATGAACCGAGTCGGACTGGCTTGAGGAATCCAGGAAAAAGCGCATTGGCGAACGCATTGAATCTGGGCTAGACGATTGGACTGGACCGGATCCTGAAATATGCAAGATATGGGGTATTCTAATGCTGGGGTTTATCACCTGTTTTTATTTGTGTTTGGTGAAGTTGTTTACATTAAGCGTATGTCTTCGACAGGACATGAAGCTAGGCTGCGAGAAAAAGTAATTTAAAACATAAATTATGCGCCTAACGATAAACCACACTTACACAAATTGGAAACGCAGCTTGCAAAGCCTTGTAATGCATACACTTCACACAAACTAGCTGATTTTCCTGTAAGCAGTACGAAGCTTCCGGTGACGGCGTATGTGATATTTCTGCAGAAAGTAGGATGGGATGACTGGCGAAGGAGTTCCGCGGCCGCTGTCTTTCGCCAGCAGTAATCCGTCGAGTTTCGAATGCTCTGAGGTGTTTTGAGGACGTTCTCGCTCACCCTCCCAGCAAAAACAACCGGCGTGGAGTACGGGACGAAAGCGACTAGCGCTCCCTAATTGTCGCCAGCGTTGTTCATAAACACCTGCCAAGGCCTGAGCACCTCATTAGTGGGGCAGCAGTCTCGTTATTCTCCTCTCCCACGGGTACGTCCCTACACAGAACGAGTGTGCCGGGCGCTCGCGGCTCGCTCCCCGGCGTGATGCATCTCACTTTCCGCCGGACGGCTGTGCCCGGCCCTCGCGGCTCGCTCTCCGGGAGCGGTGTGCCTCATGCTCCGGACGGATGTGCCCGGCCCTCGCGGCTCGCTCTGCGGGAGTGTTGCCTCTCGCTCCGGACGGCTGTTGCCCGGCCCTCTAGGCTCGCTCTCCGGGAGCGGTGTGCCTCACGCTCCGGACGGCTGTGCCCGGCCCTCTAGGCTCGCTCTCCGGGAGCGGTGTGCCTCACGCTCCGGACGGCTGTGCCCGGCCCTCTAGGCTCGCTCTCCGGGAGCGGTGTGCCTCACGCTCCGGACGGCTGTGTCCAACCCTCTAGGCTCGCTCTCCGGGAGCAGTGTGCCTCACGCTCCGGACGGCTGTGCCCGGCCCTCTAGGCTCGCTCTCCGGGAGCGGTGTGCCTCACGCTCCGGACGGCTGCACATAGCTCTCGAGGCTCGCTCCTTCGGCACCGTGCACCCGGACGAGGCTGAAGTAGAGACGGGAGCGGTGCCCACATCACTTCAGGTCCAGCTTCATAGTTACGCGGACCGATAGTGCTAATAACTGTCCCCTAGTAAATTCTCGCAATCTTTCATTCACGAGTACAACTAATTTGCAGCAATCGCATCTTGCAATCATTTCAGCGTTTTTATCAGCCATAAAACAATATGACGTACCTATCAAGCTTCATATTTCCTTACCAGCGATATTCAAAATGTGATATTAAAGGCACACTGAATCATGGTTTGAATGCTTTGGTCGAAGTCGCCTGGCCGAACAGCGTGCGAAACCGGCTTATTGGGTGACAGGAGACGCTTACACCTAGTTACAGCGGTACACGAACATACCACGCATTGACGGATTTGACACAGTGAGAGCTTCTCGGCCCCAGCGGAACCAAATAATATGACCGAGATGTATGAATGTGTGGAGACGATGAGAAATAACCGGGTTTCGTGTTCGGAACAGTGAGATAAAGTTCATTAACCCGATCCTTTTCGAGAACTTGGCTCATTTCAGCGCGTGGGATTATGGAGATGAGAGAACGGATAAGAACAATTGCCTCCTACAGCTGAGACCCCAGGCTTCCAGGGATCTCGTCCCGCTACCAGATACGCTTTGAAGGTTGAACCTAAGCATTTCATCTGCAGCCAGGTGTATATTGAAGATGGCCTGGTTCGACCGCGCACCAACACGACGAGTTTTCGGTTTACCGATATCGGCAGCGAGCACTGGATCAGTCCTGGCGATACTACGGCGGTTCCTGGGCTGGCCGAACAGGATGTTTGTCAGTGCAGGGCAATATCAAACCCGTTTGAATACATTGAGATTTGGTGCCAGTAGCGGCAGCAGACAGACTTCGTCGGTTCACAGGCCGGTGCTCATACGTCCGTGATGATGCTGCCAATGCATGCTGCCAATCTTATCACGACAAGATTTTGTGGTTCCTAGGGTGTCAAATTTCATGAATTGTTGGGGGCCCAACCAAAGGCGCCACAACCTACCCCCTCCCCATTGCTCTCGCCGGATTCATAACACCTTAGTTTGATAAGAGGCAATGTACGTTTTTAGTTTTTGCATCAGTAAAAAAGTCTTCAATCTAAGCAGCATAGTAATCATGCAAGGATGAATCCCGGGAGCAAGCACTGGACGCATGCGCCTCCTGTGATCAACAAGTGATGGCGCCCCTTCTGAGCCCGCCTTAGGCGCCGAGGGGGCTCTTCTATGGTGGCCATGGAAGCTGGCACGCATTTCGGTTGTGGGTAAAGGGATAGGGTTGGCCATGGAGGACTCGGGTCGCCCCGTATTCGAGAACTTTTCGTTTTCGCCTCACAACGTATTGCTTGTTTATGGCCCCAGATGCGCTAAATTTGTTGCATCGCTTGTCGCTCATCTGTTACAGCCTTTATCTGGTGGCGAGAGGAGCCACGGCCTTTTTCGAGGGGAGGGAGGGTTCCAGTGTGGGTAAGTGAGCAGCTATACACAAGAAACATATAAGGTAAACAGTGGAAGGTAAACATCCGGCTACATTAACATCCAACTAATGGGTTTGGCCACCAAGCCATCCGGCCAAATAACACACCCTACTCCCATTTTCTTTTTGTTCTTGGATTAGGTGACAGCAGCCCCCCCCCCCCTCCACCTGTAAAACAGCGCTGCTTTGTGAAGATTTGCGAGTAGTGGTGTAAACATGTGGTCTAAATTTAGTGCCGCACCACATTTGTCAACTTGATTTTTTGCCATGATATTAGCGATTCACATCGGCCAGTACTTGTAGGGAATTTAGGCTGAAAAGAAAACTGCTTTGATCAGGTGCATAAAAACGCGCTGTAAAAACAACGATAAAGATTATTTTACTGTCACTGTGGTGAAGAAAACGTGCGTGCTATTAACAGGACTACCACATGCCTGTTCATTTTCAAGACGCGCTCCGGTCGGGGATCAATTCGATCTCTTCCCTTCCAAAGGTTTTCCAAAATGCTTTCCGACCGGCGCTCTATAGCCGTTCTGACCTTAGTAGGTGCACATCTATATACGACAGGCATACGCTTCTATGGGGAGGTAAACACCCGGCTGCATACGAGACTAAGTTTTTAACGACGGCTTTGCAAAGCTGTAGGCAGCTGAATAGCGGATCTTCAGCCATGCCAAGAAATATGTGCATGTTCAGCTCATTTACTAATGACAGGTCGAAGCCGGACCTTCGCTGTCTGCAAAGACAATTCCTGTGGAAGCGTTCAATCTGATGCGACAACGGAGTGTTAAACGAAGATATAAATCTCTGAGATAGTTTCGTAGACAATCAGCCAATGGAGATTAGGCATCTATCGGCGCATCTGTCTCTCCATCTCTTTTTTTACCGGGAATTAGGCTATAAGTATTCTTTTATCTATTGTGTCGAATTCCATTGAGCTTTCGTCAGAATGACGGTCAGATCGAATCAAAACCAGCCTGATTTTTGTTTAACGAACGTGCCTTTCCAAGTAATTGTTATGTTCCTTTCAAATTTATTGATTGCAAGGATGTCAACAGGCATCGTAATGGAACTTCTTGCAGGTCGGAGGCCGTCACCAGCATAAAACTACGCCTATCAACCGTTTGTTTACTATCGATGCGGCGCAACCGTTCCGACCGATGTGACCTAGAGTGAACAATAGTGACCTTTTGCTTAGAACAGGTATCTCTGGCAAAGGCGGTTGCATGAGGAAGCCTAGAGGCAGTTCTGAAACCGATCTGGAGTTGGACCTTATCTAGCCCAAAGGTCGACTGGTTTTTACCTAGTCTATCTAACAATTTGACACAAGTTCATACACACACTTCCCTACATTGAAAATTTACTGTTTCTGTCTCTGTTTTTTTTTATCTCAGCGGGTTAAATTGACCTCTTCTCCACCAAGCGCGTCGCATTCAACCCGCCACCGGCGAGCGTGGAGTGTATTACACACGTGTGTCACCACCGTCCGACACACTGAAGACGGCATAAAGCCTACCAACACCCTCACCTTAATCCAAACAGAAAGGGCGACCAGATGTAAGATGGCGTCACCGGGCCAGCCGGGCGTGTCTCCTTGCGCTGGTTCGCGCGGAGACGCGCCGCCCGCCCCAGCTGCTCCACGCTCGGGGTCAGGTGCTGCCCGCAGCCGGCGGTCGCACGCGGCCACCCCGGGCCGGCCCGAGACGGCAGTGGCAGTCGGATCAGGTCCCCCTCATGAATTATGGAGGCGCCATTTAGGCGGCCACTTGTGTTCCACACCGGCCGCGCCGTCTCCGGTTTCGGTGGTGCCGAAGCCGGCTGCTGACTGCCAGCAGCGACTGGACGGCTCGCTCCCACGAGTACGTTCTAGTTGGCCTGCATGTGACCCGGTTCCAGGTGACCCCACAGTGACTGGGCGGCCCCGGGTGACCCCCATGCCATGCCCGGCTCCAGGTGAACCCCACAGCGACTGGGCAGCTCGCTCCCACGAGTACGTCCCAGTTGGGCTGCATGTGACCCGGTTCCAGGTGACCCCACTGACTGGGCGGCTCGCTCCCACGAGTACGTCCCAGTTGGGCTGCAGGTGACCCGGCCCCAGGTGACCCCCATGCCACGTGCGAGCCCACGAAAGACAACTGATGCTCTGTTACAAGGCGTGTTCCTGCCGGACATGCTGAGGATGTGTTGCTGGCTGGGCAGGGCCAAGGACGGACCTGAGGGAATCAGTTTGTGGGCTGAACAGATACAAATATCGAAATATACCCGTAAAACACGTCAACATGACGGATTTTCCATGGATTTGGCCCACTTTCATCTCAATCGCTTTTTTCCTTGGGAAGGGAGAAAGAGCTGCAGCCCCTCGCCAACTGAATGGGACACTACATCCCTGGCCAAAGCGGCGCTTTTGCCATCAGTGTTTCGTGTGTATTTGTTGTCTGCAAGTTTTCTAATAAGACGGCAGATAAGGAGGAGGAGGGGGAGGAGGGAGGAGGAGGAGGAGGAGGAGGAGGAAGAGAAGGAGAAGAAGGAAGAAGAAAAGAAAGTGCAGGAAGCTAGGAAGTGCGGATCTATCCCGTTCTCCAATCCAAGGCACAGCCTTTTGGAGAGAATTGCCATGGCTCAAGTTAAGTCCAAAAGAAAATGGGCTGATCGCCGTTGTCAGAGAAGGCGAGGCAATAGTCTTTTGGAACCTGAAATGCTTTGTACGGAGACACGGCGCTAAAATTGCTGCCACAAATGTTGTTGCAGATATGTTCAGACATGACATGAAAGGGCGGTTAAGGCCAACGACTGGTGGATTTGCAGATTATTACATCTGTATCTTGCGGAAACATGATAATTACATTCAAACGCTTCTAATTTCGTAACCCATTTTGTAAAATTTGAACAGTGTAATGCCTGAAAAGCTTACACTTCTCTACGAGTAGATTCACTACCAACAATTGTTCCGTATATGGCAAAAACTAAGAAGTAAGCCTGACGTTGAGAATTGCACTTGTTTGGCCATAATGCTTAGCGCCATACTCCAGCCCTGCCCAACTTTACGTCCAACCATTGATTCATGCCATTATTTAGTTACTATTCCCCGATTTAGAAAAACAAATGTAAGGTGTCAGGTACAAATGGCTTGAGCCATGCTAATTCCCGGCTATATTTCCAAGTACTCTCTTATGTAGGCTTGTAAGCGGCTCAGCGCCATCACTCTTTTTGTTTTAGTTGGGTTTTCTCAGTGACACTGTCCTATCGAAGAGCTCTGTGTTAATGAACGATGCTGAGTTATCGAAGGATGCTGAATCATCGAGGGGCGCTATATTAGCGAAGGCTATTGCGTTATATGATACTGTGTTATCGAAGTACAATGGCTGTTGAAGGAAGAGTGGCTGGACCGAGCGAAAGTCCGCCTACAGTGAGCAGTGTTGAATCAGGCGAGACCGCCGTGCCATTTATCTCGCAGCTGCGTCGGATCCTTCATCGAGGCGTCACGTGCTGTTGCGGTTGAATAGCCACGGGTCACCGCGTGTGCGACCTAATTTATTGGCTCACTGTGATTGGGTCAACCACGTAAGTTAACATCTGTATTGCTTCACACCAGCCAAAAATTCCGCTTACAAAATTGGCTTTTCAACCCTACAGATCCATGACGACTGGCGCCTTGCTTTTTTATGGTTTGTTTTCGGCCGTAACACCTGAAATTAAAACAGTCATGAAAATACCGTCATCGCATGCGCGCCACCCCATACCGCGCACCGACCAGGACATATTGGCATGATGAAAACACCGCCATCGCATGCGCGCCACCCCATACCGCGCACCGACCAGGACATATTGGCTTGACAGCTTCATGGGAAAGCTGAGAAAGGAGAATGCGAAGTGATCGGGGAATTATGCCGCAAGATGTTAAGCGTTTGACTTGAAACAGGATACCTGCCTACCCAATTTCTGTCAATTATTTTCCTTTTTCTGGGTCAATAAAATGTCGCTATGTGTTGCCTTACCAAATGGCAGCATCAAGATTCATTGAACTGCTCCTTTATGAACAGCACTCCTCTGCTCAGGAGGTTTTCGGTGTCTACGCGCGGCGGAGCTCCGCGGTAATATTCGTTTTTTACACACGGTTGGAGCCTCGTGCTTGTAATGCCCCGTAGAGAGTGACGCAGTTCCTTCCTAACACTACTTTACAGCGCGCACGGTTTTGATTGGGAGGGGGCCTCGCGACTGCGGCACATCATAAACAGGGACATTTCCAGCCCAATTAAGTTGCTCGAGGTCATGAGGGCAGCAGAAATGAGCCGTAAAACCCGCCTGACTAATTCGAATTGCGGTCATTAAACCGGGACACGATCTTCATAACGGAAAGACGGCCGAAAAGCTTAGGCACACGACTGCGTGTTCCCAGATGATGCACAAACCGAGGCCATCGCCGAGCACAGAATGAAGACGACCGTTGGAGCATATCCGCCCGCAATGTCATTCAGCTTACTCATCACCGAGCGCGGGATGATGGCACGACTGTTGGAGTACAACCGCCCGCGATGTCACCCGACTCACTCAAGCTACAAGCGACAGCCAGGTTACGCCTCGACTCCCAGCTCCAACGGAGGCTGTCTTGCAGGTCACCCGACACCCCCTGCCCCTCCGCGGCACCCCGCCCCAGGCGACTCTGGGGCCTCGGAGGTGTTGATGGAGAGGAGGGCGGCGGCGCAGGGGGGCTGCAGCAGGCGCACGTGCGCCGCTGCAGGCACCATTAGGTGGCGGGCGGCGCGGCCCGCGTTGCATAAGTGGCGGCCGCGACAGGCGAGGGCCAGTGATGGACGGGCCGCGGGACGCCGGTCCGATGTCGGCTCAGTGCGCCGGCTCCGGGCCGAGCCGTCCGCTTGGAGGCCGGCCGGGGTTGTTGGCTCTGGATACGGGGCGGGGCGTCGGCCCTTCAGACAAGCCGAGGCGTCTAAAGAGCCGACGACGGACTTCCTGGGGACGGACCACCACATGCACGCAAAAAGGCTGCTTCGGATTAACGCAGACTTAACAACGCATGCCGATGCTGAATGCGATAAACCGCCGTCTGTCCACGAAGAGGCCTCTGTCTCTTCGTGGACAGACGGCCTCTGCACCTGGGTGCCTCGTGGGACGAGCAACAGCGGGCTTTGACGCCGGCGCTCACCACAGTTGGCCAGCGCCGCCTTCACAGAGAGACGGCGCCGCGCCTGCAAGTGGTTTTTACGAGTGTCGGCGCCAGATGTGTGCGTGCGGAGAAGGGCCGCCGGACAGCCTCATAAACACCCGACCATCGGGTGGAGGGGCGCGGGAGCCCCCAGCAGGCGTCCGGCCAGCTGAACTGAAGCGGTCGCTGACGTGACCGCTGAGTCCGGGTCCGCACCAGGCGTGACCGGTGGGCGCCGCTGATACACCCGCTCGGTGTATCAGCCGGGGCCCGCACCCGGCCTGCCCGGCGGACGCTTCTGATGCACCCGCTGGGTCGGGGCCTGCACCCGGCCCTGACCGGGCGGGAGCCGCTGATACACCCGCTGGGTCTAGGCCCACACCTGGCCTGACCGATGGGCGCCGCTGATACACCCACTGGGTCCGGGCCCACACCAGGCCTGACCGGCGGACGCTGCTGATGCACCCGCTGGGTCCGGGCCCGTACCCGGCCCTGACCGGCGGACGCTGCTGATACACACGCTGGGTCTGGGCCCACACCAGGCCTGACCGGCGGACGCTGCTGATACACACGCTGGGTCTGGACCCACACCAGGCGTGACCGGTGGGCGCCGCTGATACACCCGCTGGGTCTGGGCCCACACCAGGCGTGACCGGTGGGCGCCGCTGATACACCCGCTGGGTCTGGACCCACACCAGGCGTGACCAGTGGGCGCCGCTGATACAGCCGCTGGGTGTATCAGCCGGGGCCCGCACCCGGCCTGCCCGGCGGACGCTGCTGATGCACCCATTGGGTGTATCAGCCGGGGCCCACACCCAGCCTGCCCGGCGGACAGCTGCTGAGTCTGCACCCGCTGGGTGTATCCCCCGTTGCCCGCACCCTGCCTGCCCGGTGGGCGCTGCTGACACAGGCACCGTCAGATGAGCGAGAACGATAACGCGGCTCATGCGGCGGTCGCCTTTGTTTGGCCACGGCAGATCCATCAGGACGGCCAGTCTGCAGCCTGCGGCCAATGACGCGGCAGCTGCCTAGATTGCCAGCAACTATCGACCCAGAATAGAGTTGCTTCTCCTCTGGCTGCCGATGACGAGTCGCCACACAGTGGCCAGAGTATTCCCGATCAGACTGCCAGCGCCGTATCGATGTAGATTGTGAATGAATGCGTTTAGATGCCTTCGTTCATAGCGACAAAATAGTGACTCACCGACGTGTCATGCCCGCGCAGGCAGGGGCGTCGCTTTATATACTTTCAGGGGGCCTGAGCACCCCCTCCCCAAACGCTGACTTGAACCCCCCCCCCTCCCCAACGCTCCTCTGAGCCCCTTGAATTCATATGAGCAAAGGGGGATCCTGGGCCAAATAAATACGGAAGAATTAGCTGAACTATTGGCATATCAGTAGTAGGTAGCTAAGTACATCACAATAATGATCATATTGATGTTATATCTAACAGTATCCTGTAAGTGCGTAATGATTTTTGGGATGCTAACTCCTTCCTCTGTTAAGGCCAGTCTGCAAGGGTTTGGCGAGTTTTCAAATGACAGCAACTAGATTGGGATGAAGAACATTGACTGCAATATGCGGGACCTTTTGAAATAACAGGATGGACCCAATACAAGTTAGCTTGGTTTTGACAAACCGAAGACGAAAAATCAGCTCACCAAATTCTGGAGATTTGTCAGATTTTGGCTGTAGGCTAGGCCAACCTTTTCGAACCAACCTCACCCCCGACCGATTTTAGAAAGTGACATCCCTGCGCACGTGATGTGTTTATAACACAACAGCGAGCAAGCAAGCAGCGAGCGTTGCTCATTGAGTATTAACATCCACATGCGTTTGCATGTGGCTGGACACCACGAGGCCAGACTCTCGGGATAGAGAAAGAGAGAGAGAGAGAGAGAGAGAGAGAGAAGAGAGAGAGAGAGAGGAGAGAGAGAGAGAGAGAGAGAGAGAGAGGAGAGAGAGAGAGAGAGCGAGAGAGAGAGAGAGAGAGAGAGAAGAGCGAAGAGAGAGAGAGAGCGAGAGAGAGAGAGAGAGAGAGAGAGAGCGAGAGAGAGAGAGATAGAGAGAGAGAGAGAGAGAGAGAGAGAGAGAGATCGAGAGAGAGAGATAGAGATAGAGAGAGAGGAGAGAGAGAGAGAGAGATAGAGAGAGAGAGAGAAAGCGAGAGAGCGAAAAGCAAAAGAAAGAAAAAAGAATAAGAAAGGAAGAAAGCAAGGAAGCAAGGAAGCAAGGAAGAAAGGAAGGAAAGAAGGAAGGAAGGAATGAAGAAAGAAAGATATAAAGAAAGGGTGTCTCTCTCTCTCTCTCTCTCTCTCTCTCTCTCTCTCTCTCTCTCTCTCTCTCTCTCCTCCCTCTCTCTCTGTGTGTGTACATATAAACA
>NW_023596420.1:46820468-46911202 GCF_011947565.3 Pollicipes pollicipes
TGTCACTGCAGAAATACCGCGGGAAAGAATCCGTATCGATGTATTGAATCACTCCACCCCCATCAAACATGCAATGCCCTATGCAACACTGGTAAGCACCAACAGGGAGCAAATTCGCATTGCATATTCAGTGACTGTAATTGACAAAAGAACAGCTTTATGATTTAAACCCTTGGCCCGTTATGACATGGATTTGGCTAAAATATCAATTATACTTTGAGATATGTCGCTGCATTAATAGTCATTTCCAGCATCCCTATATTGTATATCATGAAAGAGCGTCGAGGTAAATTGAGACTTCGACGTGAGTGGCTAAATGGGTGAGCTCCAAATGTTATAAAGTTTGGACTTAGTCCAATCCAGTCTTTATAGCTGTCATTACGGACGTTCTCTGGCGCGGTCTGGTTCAATCCGTGAGGATGGAGACGGAATTCACTGATTGATATAATCCGTAATGAGCTCAGGTCCGTTCGCTCATTTGTATCTTTGACGTGGCACGTGGGCTTCCATGACATGCCAGCACGTCTCTGCTGCAGCGTTGTCCACCGCGTCCTCTACTGTCCAGCCGCTCTCCTGGAAAACTTTGCCCCAGGAGTGTCAAGAACTTCCAGGACCCCAGATTGTTTGTGAACCCCGTGTTTTTACATGTTGACCTAGCGAAAAGCCAGCCAGTCAAACATACGGTTCAATTGAGTGCTGATAATTTTTGATGACTCAGAGGCCCTGTTTTTACGGGCGTCGCTGTATCCTCAGCGTTCTGAATTGATACATTGTCTGTTGGCAATGTCTCAACTACGTCATAAATATCCAGGCTTGTCGGGTCAGGTGTCAATATTGATTTACCACACTTCCTCCCTTCCATCCGTCGAACACGTTCCATGAGCATGTCACGTGCCGTAAGGCGCCATACAATGCACGACTGTATATCTTTGGACGTGTATAGTTCAAAGCTGTAAGATGTTTAAACAACAAATGCCTTATGTTACAGTGCGCGTTTCGAAGGCATCGGTCTGCACCGCGTGTTGTCTCACCGCGCTGGTGGCTGACCAACGATCCTAGTTTTCGATCCACATGTTTTTGCCCAGAGCACGCATAGCTGGCGCGCGACAGACTGCGGGCAGGCTATCACTGGCTCGCCTCAGGGCGTGGAAAACAGGATGGCGCCGTGTCGAATCGCCGATCAAGCACGTCATTATGACCAATGCTCTCACCGGTTAGGTGACCACATGTGCGATTGGAATGGCACAACGTGAGAAAATGTCAGTTAGCTGAGCAGCGTCCGGCCGACTCATTTACCCAGTTAGGTCCATATCGATGTCGAAGATGTAAGACGATGTACGGTGTGAGGCGGCTTCCGCCAAAACAAGACGCGCGCGGAGTTTTGACGGTGCCGAACATGAGCGGGTGAATGCATGAGCGGTATTCCTGGCGGGAGTGGCCTGGCCTTTTCCCACGAGTTTGACGCTTTTAAAATCGAAAAATATCTACTGAGGCCACACAGGTAACGGTAGTGTCACGCGAGGGCTTAGTAAAAGTGCACAAATCTACCAGCCATATTTTCAGATCACAGACACGATCGCAACGTGATTCTGCCACCGTTTAGCGCCTTACAAGCCAGTTACAATGACGGTGGCGTGGTGGAGTAACTTTCCTCCATACTTCTTCACAATCATGAGCGGCACGTCGCCATGTGAATAGGATGCCCACACAGATAATAAGGGACCAGCCGTGTGCACGGGACCAAAGGTCTGTCGTAGCGCAAGTAGCCGTGTTTCGCATGCGCCCGTCGTTGGGGACTCAGTGAGCTCGGGTCGGGCCCAGGCGGCTGTGGCCAGCCGTCCTCCGTCCGGTACTCCATGCGAAAGGATTCACACACACGCACGCACGCACGCACGCACGCACGCACGCACGCACGCACGCACGCACGCACGCACGCACGCACGCACGCACGCACGCACGCACGCACGCACGCACGCATCGCAGCACCGCCGGCATGCTGTGTGAAATTTATTCTAGTTTAACAGTCTAAAACGGCTCACTTTTTGTTTTTAATCTGGACAGGGGGCATTCATGTCAAAACAAGTCTGTGTTGTGGATATTTGTGACCCAGTGAATGTGTTTTTATTTACAGTGCTTTTCATAGACTTACAACATTAAACCAGCCTACTGGCACCAGTCACAAGTTGTAACAAGCACCACAACCTGTGTTCGGGACAGTGCCAAACAGCATCACCGCTTGGCCGGAGTGCGTTACCGCGAGGAAGCCCATATCATCGCATGTTGTGCCGTTTATTTCGGTCGCCCGCACAAGAGCAGGCTTTCCCCGGCCTGGGGATAATCCTTTTAAAAGCGCACCGCCACCTCCACTTGCCGCGTGCGGGCGAGCTGGGGAGTTCGAGTCGCCTCTGAAAGGCCTCGAGGTGATGCGTCTGACGCGTTCGGAGCCGTCTGACGCGTCCGGAGCCTGTCTGACGCGTCCGAAGCCTGTGTGATGTGTCGTCCGGAGCCATCTGACGCATCCGGGGTCTGTCAGATGTGCCGTCCGGGGCCATCTGACGCGCCCGGATCCTGTCTGATGTGTCGTCCGGAGCCATCTGACGCATCCGGGGCCTGTCTGATGTGCCGTCCGGAGCCATCTGACGCGCCTGGAGCCTGTCTGATGTGCCGTCCGGAGCCCGTCTGATGTGTCGTCCGGAGCCCGTCTGATGTGTCATCCTGAGCCTGTCTGACACGCCCGGAGCCCGTCTTACGCGCCTGGGGCCTGTCTGACCCGTCCGGAGCCCGTTTGTTGTGTCGTCCGGAGCCCGTCGCTGCCAGACGCCTGCGCTCGGCGCCCGTGGCGCACGGCCCTAACTCGGTTACCTGGCAGCATTACGCGGGCCGTCTCCTTGTGTTACCTGGGCTGTCTCTCGCCGGGCGACGGCGTTACCTGACTTTTCCGACGAAGTCGCTCCCTGTGAGGCGGCGGCGTTGCCCGAGTTGCCTCCCGCGGGTCGGGGCACTGGCATTACACACGCCAAATGAGTGTTGCTTGGGCGTCCTACGCACGATGCCACGCTGGTCAACGTTCCTTCAGCTGTCCCTGCCGGGTGTCAGTGTTGCTTCAGTTTACGCTGCCGGGTGTCAGTGTTGCTTCCGTTCACCCTGCCGGGTGTCATTGCTGCTTTAGTTGTCCATTACGGGTGTCAGTGTTGCTTCAGTTGTCCCTGCCGGGCGTTGGTGTTACTTCTGTTCACCCTGCCGGGTGTCATTGTTGCTTTAGTTGTCCCTGTCGGGTGTCAGTGTTGCGCTATTTGTCCCCCACAGGGCGACAGTTTGGCCCGTCAGATGTCTCCCAACGCGCGGTGGTGTTACCCGCGGCGTTCTGCGGGTCGGGCAGAGCACGTCGGATTGCTCACGTCCGACTGGTGGGGGGGGGGGGGGGGGCTTCAGGGGACTGGCGCCGGTCCGTACGGCGTCTGTGTCGAGCGGCGTCGCCGGTCCCTCCAGCCGGATGGTCCGCGGTCCGTCTGGCGCGCGACACGCGGAGTCCCGGCTGGGGCCGCACCAACCGTCCAGCTGCAGCGAGCGCCACCGGAGGGCGGGGCGCGCCGCGCCGTCCTCAAAGCCGGCACCGCGGCCTCCTCCACTCCCGTCCGCCGTCCCAAGGTCACGTGACCACGCCGTTCGGCGCTGCAGGCATTGTGGCCACGGTCACGTTTATCACACCCCGTCGACGCCGCATGCACCGCCGGACTTTTCCGGTCAGCTGGCTGCGACTGTGGCTGTGTAGGCGGCGCCGGGGCGTGCTGTGATCTGCAGCCGCCGCAGACACGCCGGCAAGCGCGACAGCCACACCGGCGCTGCGGGTCTGGCGCCACCCTCCATCGCGTCCGGTGGCGAGGGGAGGGGCGTGTGACGCCGTGACGGCCGTCACGCCTGGCGGCCAGCGGTGCGGTCTGCGCGGCCTTTGTTGCCGGCTGGCTACGCTCGCAGCACTAACGGACACTATTTCGGCCGACCACTTCCCCCCAAAGGGCGGCGGCCGCGGCCCGAGGCAGGATCACGGGCGGCGCTCACGGAGGGCTCTCCGCGGGTGAGGCAGGATCACGGGCAGCGCTCACGAAAGGCTCTCCGCGGCCCGAGGCAGGATCACGGGCGGCGCACACGGAGGGCTCTCCGCGGCCCGAGGCAGGATCACGGGCGGCGGTCACGGAGGGCTCTCCGCGGGGGAGGCAGGATCACGGGCAGCGCTCACGAAAGGCTCTCCGCGGGGGAGGCAGGATCACGGGCAGCGCTCACGAAAGGCTCCCCGCGGGGGAGGCAGGATCACGGGCAGCGCTCACGAAAGGCTCTCCGCGGGTGAGGCAGGATCACGGGCAGCGCCCACGAAAGGCTCTCCGCGGCCGAGGCAGGATCATGAGTGACGCTCACGGAGGCTTTTGACCTGCGCCTGTCACCGCCGACACTCATGATAGCATCGACCATAGGGATAAGGAAACGAAACGACGATAAGACCTTTGCGGGGTCCGATCTTTGTCTCGGGCGTAATGACGTTTGCCAGTGATGGAGAGAGCCGGCGGTCGGTCTCCGTACCTCCGTCCTGAGCGGCCTGGAGGTCACGCCGCGCTGCACACCCACGTGCCAACAGAACCTGATAACGTGGCTGTGGCGTGTGTGTGTGTGTGTGACCCAACCAGCACCCACTTTCAAGCCCTCTCCCCCAGCCGCCACCGTCGGCTCCTCTTCAGCGCTCGGTCGGAGCAGATTGCGCCCGCACCGCCTGGCACTCCACTCCTCCTTTCGGTCCGGCTGCGGCGGCTCCACTCTGTGTGGCTGGGTATCGAAGTCCTGCCGACCGACCGGCTGCCGTCGAACGCTCAATAATCGTCGAGCACCGCCGAAATGCGGGCGACGTGGAGCCGCCGATTCGGAGCAGAGCTATAGCGTGGTCTGATGTGGTGAATAGCCGTATTTTCCTCGCCATGTTTCTCTGGTATTCGATGAATACAGGTACGTAGAGGGCCTGTGTAATGAGATGTCTGTCAATTGGCTGGTCTTACGTCATTTGGAGCGTCGTAAAAACCACCGCTGAAGTGTGTGTGGGGCCGTTCATACGTCAACTACACACTCGGTTAGAGCGAGGATTTGTCGGTAGTGAGTTTTTGTATGTCTTATGAGTCTTGTGTATGTTAGCCGGATTCAGTTGACGTTCCAGTGATTGCTCATTATCTGGGGACGTGCGGCCAGGGATACAACCAGAGCCTTTGGAAAGGGGGAGGGGGTACAGGGTTGGCACATTTGTTCATAAGGACATGTTTTTCTTTATAATTTTCAAACCTTTACCTTTCATAACTAGATCAGAAGCCAGAAGCTACCGCGGGTCATTTCTGCCTGTATTTTATGGTTAACATACTGGACAAATCTTGTGTTAAAAGATTGCATAAGATAAATCGCCGATGGTGTTTACATTTCACAATGGCTCAGTACGCTCTTTCTAAACCCATAGAACTCACAGGCTTTGCCATAATTATGATCCAGGTTCTATAGAAATGGTAAGGACCACGCAAATGTGGATTGTGGATCGAACTGGGTCCGTAATTTGTATGAATATCCTCAAGCCATGCTTTTCCGACGTCCACCGTTCACTTCAAATCGATTAGTGATACGAACTATGTCAACGTAGTTTGAACACGCATGCTCGCAAATCTTAGCAACAAGAGCCTCGACGCTAATCGTTGCAGTTTCCATAGACCACGCAGTGGCAGCCCAGCGGCTAACACCGAGCGGTGGCCCACGGTGGGACGAAAATGGTAACGCTTCTGAAAGCATTACCCTTGAACACTAATCGATAAGTGATCCAAACTATGTGATGTAGTTTTGAACATGAGCACTAGCAAATCTTAGTAACTTCGACGCCAGGCGCTGCAGTCTCCACAGGCCGCGCAGCAACGGCGCAGAGGCTGGCACTGAGCCGTGGTCAACGGGTGGACGACAGTGATGACGCTTCTGAAAGAAGTACCTTTGAATGCTTTAGGGCATTGTATCGCACATTCAGAAGATAGTCCGGGCGAACATTCCATATGTGAGATTTTTAGATTGATGGTAAGACGGACTGGCCATTACAGAACGGCGAAGTGGTACTGGAATCTCGTGGTGGAACTGAAATAGGGAAGGTAGAGTCTCTTTTTTGTGTTGCTGCAGCTGTTAATCTAGCCAGAGGACATCATCAACGTGGTAAAAGATATACCCAGTCCAATCTTTGAAAAGTACGAATTCATTTTTAAAGCCATTCGAAAGTATTAATTCACGCCGGTCGTTCTCGCGCGCACGGCGCCCACCGTCTGGTATCTGGAGCATTCAACGCCGTTCGGTTTTACTGAAACTACAACTCCGGCCATCGGAAACCTTGCTCCCGAGATTGCAGGCGTGCAGGCTCAAGCCTTTCGATGTAATTTGTTTCACGCGTCGATTCTGAAAAAAGAATAAACGTTCTCAGGCAAACACTGGATGACCTTGTTCATTTTTTTAAACTGATTTTGACCCACCCTATTCAACACTGATAAGACACCTTCCTTTTTTCCGAGCAAGGTACCGTCGTTGAGTAGAACACTAGGAGCACATGATCGTCCCCGGTGAAGGGCTGAAGGCCATTCCGCCCCGCCCCGGTTTGCCTCCCGGCCGCCATTTTGGGCGCGAGGAGCGGAATCCCTTGATATCATATTGGCCCCTCCTCGATGCGAGACTGACCCACGCAGTTGGCCCCGGGTCCGGCCCCGGAACCCTTAATGACGCAACAAGATTCTGGTCACCGTGGGTGGTCCAATATTTGACATATAGACTCCAATTCGGCTTACCAGGCACGTGCGGGAATTGGGCTGTAGAGCTGGGGGGCCGGCCCACCATGTGGTGCGGGAGCCCTGACGGGCATAGGGCCCTTCCATTGTCTCAGTGAGAACACGCATCATAAGTTATCATGTTTCCTTTCACTGTCAGAGACCCGGCCGACGTAAGAGGCCTTCTGGCATTCAAGGCCCGTTCCCATTCCTGTTCCGCAAATGCTCCTCTGGTCGACTGGAGGCCCCTTGTTAACACAGAACACCCTGTTAGACACTGTGGGCCCCTGACCGATACAAGGGAAACAGGCCCTCAGGGTTCAGACTGACAGTCAATTATTTGGTGTTGGCGGTCTCTAGTCGGGCTAGACACGCACATTAGTTTAGGGGGTCCTCAAACGGTGCGAGAGGCTCCATGGCTGACATTCCAGGTCACCATCGTACGTGCCGCGATGTTTACGTGACCTGCAGTCAATGACGGAGGTGCACTGGGGTGCCGGCCCTGTCGGCGGGGCCGCTGAACATCACCTCCGGTCGGCCTTTCGGGTTCCTCGGGCCCTCAAATTGCGCCCTTAATCGTAAGTCCCAAAGGGTTTCTTGGGACCTACGATTAAGCCCCTGGGAACCCGAGATGCATGCCCCTTGTGCCCCCCCCCCCCCCCTCTGCCTGTGCCAATACGATGTTGCATCCCATGGAACTACGAACGTGCCGACTTTCTTGTAGTCATTCAGCCTATATTATATCTTCCATGATTGTGGCCACGGTTTTTGTTCACGTAACCGTAATTACGTGACTTGTGCCCGAATCTTGGCATGATCAGCTCGTTAAAGCTAGTCTGGTCGTCAAAGCTGGTTCGTTATATCAGTGCTATCTTTATATCAGGTGCTATGTGCTAGGTGCTAGTGCTATTATATCGTTATATCAGCCACCACCAAGTGTGCGGAACCCCGGGCTTTACCTTGACTGGGGACTCCTGGGACGCGACCGCCGGTGACCACACGCCACCTCGTTGGGCAATGCCAAACGAACCAAACCAAAAGGGTCAAACTGTCGATAACCAGATGCCATGGTTACCGGTGTGGTGCTGTCGCAATGAGGATCGTCTACGCCTTGGCGCACTTATTTCAGTTCCTTGTCAAAGTCATCTTTCGTAATTTTTCCGAGAGCAAAGTCGTGTTATTGATGTCTCACACGACGGTCATGTATTTTCATTTTGCATGGATTTTTCATCCATCTTGCCAGCCAGGCTTGTGAGTCTTCCACCGGGCCAGATGTGCTGGTCTGCCGCACCGATACATCAACGGACCGGCCCGGAAAGGAGCACCCAAACATAGCCCAAATGGCCTGGCTTCTTAAAAGCGAATGCTCCACGTTTGGAGATATTGAAGCAAACATCAGATGTGATGAAATAGGCTCAGCTATGAACAGTTTCTGAGTGAAAAAGTCCGCTCAAGACAACATAATTCCTATGTTTAGTGAATATGCTCCCCAACAGCCATTGTTTGATTAAGTCATTGTTATTATTTCTTACCTTGCACAACTTTCATTGCGAGCTAATTTACGGTCGTTATATTTGGAAATCGTGTTCACGAACGCCAGATTTGAGCGACTTGACACTTATATTTTTCTTATTCTTGATCACTGCGTGGCCAATGTAATGGCAGGATTTGAATGACGTTTTGCCGTCATGGATACCTGGGTGAACTTGAAATAGTCTACCTGAAATAGTCCGCACATCTTCGCGAGTGAGTAGCTCAGAAACTAGAGGGGTTTAGGTCTTGAGAAGGGCAGGGCTGTGCATTGCACCGGATGATCTCCAAGAAGGCCACTTCAGTCCAATACCCCATTCAAATGTGGAACACTTCTCAAATGTGCGGATTTCGCATGTTTAATGCAGCGCGTCTGTTCAAAAGCGGTATCAAAAAAAAGAAAATAATACATCCAGAACTGGAGACGACCACCTGTCGCCTGGCAGTCACTGCCATTTGTCTACGCAAACCCTGAAGTCCACTAGTTAAGTGTATATATATGTATATGGCATGGACATAGACAGATGTCCATGCCTGCGTCCATACATAATGCCGATGGAAAAACCAGAGAAAGATGCGTAGCAGAGAAAGCCGTACGTATATAGGCGAGAGCGCTGGACATACGCGGTGTTGCCACCCGTTTGCGACGTCCCTTGTGACCGCCATCATCGGCGAGTTGGCCTCGGACGCGCTCGGCGGCGCCGGCGGCTCCTCTCCGCTCGTCGACGCCCGTGCTCGCGCGGTGTCCGACACGTGCGTCGGCCATTGCGCGTGCCATTAGCGCCGGCGCGGCGCGCTTGTTGCATAATGGCCGACTGACAGGGTATGGCGCGCGCCTCTGACGGACGGCGGCCCGGCGGCGGGGCGCGCCCTGCACGCGTCCATCAAACGGCAGCCGCCGACGCCCCAGCTGCAGATGTGCGCACTCCCGCTGCACGACCGCTCAGTACCGCGGCTAAACCTCCTGCACGGCCGCTCAGTACCGCGGCTAGACCTCCTGCACGACCGCTCAGTACCGCGGCTAAACCTCCTGCACGGTCGCTCAGTACCGCGGCCAGCCCTCCTGCATGACCGCTCAGTACCGCGGCTAACAACTCCTGCACGGCCACTGAGTACCGCGGCTAGACCTCCTGCATGGCCGCTCAGTACCGCGGCTAACCACTCCTGCACGGTCGCTCAGTACCGTGACTGACCCACTCCTCCTGCACGGGCCGCTCAGTAAACGCGTGCTAACCACCCCTGCACGGCCGCTCAGTACCGCGGCTAGACCTCCTGCACAGCCGCTCAGTACCCGCGGCTAGTCTTCCTGAACGGCCGCTCAGTACCGCGGCTAACCACTCCCCCTGCACGACCCGCTCATTACCGCGGCTAACCACCCCGGCACGGTCGCTCAGTACCGCGGCTGACCATTCCTTCTGCACGGCCCCCTCAGTAACCGCGGCTAACCACTCATGCCGCACGGTCTCTCACTACCGAGGCTCCACAGCTCCGGCCAACGACTAGTCAGGCTCGTCACTGGCTTCCCTGCCTAAGAACGTTGGAATGCTGTCGGAGTTCTTCGGGATCCCTGTAAAGACGCTGTCCGGATGTGTTGCTGGCATTGTGCGGCGTCATAGTGTGCACAGGTGCCAGTGCTTCAGGTGGTTGTTGGCATGCGCGGTTGCTATTGCCGCTCTCTGCCGGCGTAATTCGCAACCCGTGATATCACTCCACTAATCGGCCATAAAATGGGTGCAGAAGCTGTTTTATTGTGCAAATGTGCAGCTTTGGTGCCATTTTCACCTTTGATATATTTGCATCAGCAAACAGTCTGTTGGCACTAGCTGGAAAAACAGCGTGGGTCGCATCGTTTTTGTCCTTACCTCTGTTGGGCCCGAACGTATGCTGCGCCACCGTTGTGCAACCGCGACTGAATTGGCACGTTTCCGCGCTGCCCAGATAGGAAAATTGAAACTTGAGCTGACGCGGGGTTTCAGCAGGCGCTGATTTGTTGTGACAACCGCAAAAAGAGGGGGTCATTTCCACGCCAGCCCGCGTAGATCATTGCGACGTGGGGTTTGGAACTGAAAAATGGCCTCACTTATGTGGATTGCGGTGTTATCGACGCGGCTGCGAGGCTGACCGGGCGTGGTCGAGCCTGACTCCGGCGTGGCCCAGGTCGGGCTCTGGCGTGGTCCGGCCGGACCCTGGCGCTGTCCAGCCGGACCCTGGCGCCGTCCAGCCGGCCTCCGGCGTGGTCCGGCCGGACCCTGGCGCCGTCCGGCCGGACTCCGGTGTCCGCCGCGCTCCGACAGACACCGACTGTAACGGCTGGGCCCGGCCAACGGCCCGGCGCCTGAGGTGCCGCACGGCTGCGGGACGGACGGAGGGACCACGAGTGGCGCACGGCGCGGCGGTCAGCTCGGATCGGCGGCCTCATCAGTATAGCGCGCCCCCGCCGGCCGCTCCATCACGGCGACAAAACAGACGAATCGGCCGGGTTTTACGGCGCTGCCAGACTCGCTACGGAGCCAATCTACCACAGCTCCCCGAATGGAGCGGTGAACAGCCCGCAACTAACTTACAGTTTGACCAGTAATCAGGGCATTGTGTCACGACCGGTTTGGGATAGCCAAGAGTTCGGATACGGCGGTGTTTTTATTGCACTGGCTGACTAGGAAGTGCACCGAATGTAAGCGCGGAAGTCGTGCCTTGTCAGGTGTTGTGTATTCGCGCCGCCTCTATCCCACGTTGCTAATCATTTGGATGGTAAAAGGTCCGTTTGTGTTCTCACGTCATTCATGACGTGGTGTTTGATAGAAGCAGGTGGCATGTGAACCGTGGGCGTTATTGTCTTTCATCGTTAGCACTGGCTGGCTGCACGCTTTCGCACAGGTGCAGTCAAAACACTAAAACTGGTTGTGAGTGGGTCGACAAATATCAACAATCAAATTAGCAGAATTTCGGCGGTGATTCAACAGGTCCATTCATGTTACACTGCACATTATTTCACCCACTAGGTGTTGTCACGGCACATTCCTGGCTACTGAAGTAGACAAACAAACTTTGTTTAAGTGCCCTTATATCGTCGATAACGCATATATACAGAGATAAGCATTGGCGTTTTATTGACGTCATCCGCCCATCCATTCCGGAATGCCGTTTTAATTGGCGTGGCGTCCTCGTTTGTGTTCATTGCTGAAGACGACGCTCTCAAAATAAAGCTAAAACGAAATTAACTCGCAACAGACTGTTTCATAATAAGAAACACATTTTGGATTTATAGGCATCTTATATATGCCACATATAGCATACTATGCACATCACATGCAGCTTTATCCGTGCTGATCCTACAGCACACCGTAATCTGACCGTCTTAATTAAAAACTCTGAAAAAGCCAAAACATTCGTCTCAAAATTTATTTGGGTACGTCTCTCGTGCATGTGCTAAGCGTGGCCCACCCAGGCAACTGAGACCACGGCTGCAGCGGTCTGACTCGATGCTAACGATCACCTGTTGCGGGGAATGCACTGTGCGGACCGCGGCCGGGCCGCCACTGAGTGGCACGTGCGCGGCCCGCCCCGCGCGCGGGAGACACCGACGTAGGGCCGGCACGCCCCGCAGCAGAGCCTGCCGCCTGTCCCCCCCGCCGCGGGCCAGGGAACCCGGTCAGTCGCCGCGCCGCCGCCGCCCGCCGTCAGATGGCGCCGTTACCGCGTCAGCTGATTGCGTCCATCGGCAGGAGCCGATTCCGTGCGTTCCGCGGAAGCCGGCGGTCGCTCGCCATCACGGCCGTTGGCAACCTCGTTCCATTCGAATCGAGTGTCTTTGGTGTCTCGTCCTCCGAAATGAGGGTCATCTACGTGTCGTCCCATTGGGGCGGGGATCAGAGGCGGCTGGCTTCACCGTAGTCGTCTGGAGAAGATTGTTTGTGGTTCGTCACTGCTCGAGTGGGGTTCACTCGCTCCTCGTCCTCTCTTGAAAGTGATCATTCGGGCCTCGTGTCCTCTTAATGTTAGGCGCGATTATTTGGGCCTCGGTTCTACTAGAGCGGAGACCTCACGCGGGCCTCATGTGCGAATGGGAACCAATCATTTGTTTTGGGTGTGTGTTCACCATCGATGAAATTAGGTTACCGGGGTCGTGGCCAACCTCTCTGTGCTTTCCTGGGGAAGGGGTCACAGAAACAAAATGTTACATCAATTGGTTCCCATTGCGCGATTTGTCGCAGTGAGATGACCACAAAAACGTCCACGCCGTTACCACACAATTCAGCGCTCTCGTCCACCATGTCAAGACAGAGAAAGAGATGGGCGGACAGCGCCACACTAGAGCTGCTGCACGAGCGCATCGGCTCATCGCTTCGTGTTTGCGTCAGCTGGGGTCTCAGCGCGCTGCTGGGGCCCCGGCCCGGAAGGTCGGCTGTCATCTGGTGTCACGCGCCGCCGCCCCCTGCTGCCAGGCCGGTGTGGAGCGCCACCGCTCCCGCTGCCGTGCCTGTATCGCGCGCCACCGCTCCCGCTGCCGGGCCGGTGTGGAGCGCCACCGCTCCCGCTGCCGGGCCGGCGTGGAACGCCGACGCTCCCGCTGCCAGGCCGGTGTTGGGCGCTGCCGCTCCCCGCTGCCGGGCCGGTGTGGAGCGCCGCCGCTCCCGCTGCCGTGCCTGTATCGCGCGCCACCGCTCCCGCTGCCGGGCCGGTGTGGAGCGCCACCGCTCCCGCTGTCAGGCCGGCGGGAAGCGCCGCCGCTCCCGCTGCCGTGCCTGTGTCGTGCACCACCGCTCCCACTGCCGGGCCCGTGTGGAGCCCGCCGCTTCCCGCTGCCGTGCCTGTATCGCGCGCCGCCGCTCCCGCTGCCGGGCCGGTGTGGAGCGCGCGCCTGCCGTTAATTACCGCCGACGGGCCCGGGAGGCTGCCTGGCTGCGCCGGCAGGTTGCCCGTGATTTGTCTTGAGCTGAGGGACCTCAGTTCTGAAAGCTCGGTCGGGGCAGGACTAACCGTTATGACTTGAAAGGCAGACGAAATCGGATGTTCTCTGAGGGTGAGATACGGACAACTAGCTTGAATTCGCAAATGTGCTCCACATCCCATGTGGCTTGAGTATAGAGCATCACTTAAGCATAAAGGTTACTGATCAGCCTCGCAGTGTAGACACGTTCGTACCGATGTTCCACCTGCCAGCCGGCCACCGCCGGCTGGCAATGTGTCACGTTCAGTGCATGCTTTTACTGCGCTGTGCAGATGGCATAATGGTGTAATAGGTACCGCAACGTTCGTTGTACATGCACCATTCATAAATGTTGGGACACCCAACACCCTGGACGTGCGTGTACTGTCCGCAGAGGGAGGGTGTGGCGGAGCGCCAGTCCTGGTGCTGCGGGGAGAGGGGGGGGGGGGGCGGGTGTGCTGTGGCCCGTCGCGTCTCTGGACAGAACAGGACGGTCCCGCTGTCGGGTGGAACAGCTTCCAGTATCACACCTCGCCGCTGGACAGCTTGGGGTGATCTTGCTGGTCGGGCGGAACAGCGCCAGTATCACTTGCTGCCGGCCAGGGCGGGACGGTCCCGCTGCCCGACAGCACAGCACCGTCACCAGTGTCCCCCGCCAGTATCCAGCGGCTGCTGCGGAACAAACACATTCCTGACATTATGGCGTGGTCTCGGGCAGAGCGCCGTGACGTGCGGCAGTCCAGTCCTTCTACGAGGAGCGAACACCGAGTCTTACCATAAGATCACTGCTGGCTACGTGCTCTGATATTCGTTCGGTATCAGTTGCCCGTTCAGAGAAGGGTGTGCAATGTTACTATAGCATTGACGCAGATCCCCGGCCTGAGCGATGCTACTACAGCATTGACGCAGATCCCCAGCCAGAGCAATATTACAATAGCACTGACGCAGATCCCCAGCCAGAGCAACGTTACCACAGCATTGGCGCAGATCCCCGGCCAGAGCAATGTTACCATAACATTGACGCAGATCCCCGACCAGGCATCGCCGTGGTCCGAAATTATACGTGACCAATGAGGGGACGTATGACGGTAAATTCACAGTTCGTCTTTACCGCATACACACGTCGCAGCACACGTCGCAGTTGCATGAAGTCGCGCGGGAATAGGTGCGTAGCCTATTCTCTGTTCGTAGCCTACTCTGCTGTGTTTCGGGGAAGGCCTCCGCGCAGGGACACAAATGCGCTAGCACAGGAAAGTCTTTCGTTTCGGTGGTGTGAAGGGTTCTTTCCGTTGTTGCAGCTGCTGACGGCCTACAGCTGTATAAGGTGCGCATCCCGACCCACGTCAAGCACGGCGAAGACGTGAACCTGGCCTGCCTGTACGACCTGGAGGGCAAGGACCTCTACTCCATCAAGTGGTACAAGGACGGAAAGGAGTTTTATAGATACGAGCCAACCACGGGACAGCCAAAGAAGAGCTTCCCGCAACCGGGCATCAAGGTCAATGTGAGTAACTGGCTATCAGCTGGGCTTCTGGGATGTAGCTGCCATGATACATCATCATTCAACGGCTTTCATTCGTTGAAGACAGGAAATGTAGACAGCCATTAGGCGTAATCCGCATGAAAAAGCGGCACCACAGTTTCAATCGAGTGACAATTGCTAAAAGTGTGCTGGCTGTTGGGCCTGATGCAGACTGGTTTGTCGTGCCTTGCTGGACACGTATAAGATAAATACGAAAAGGTCGGACAAGCTAAGAGAACAGATAAGCGTCAGAGTAATATCCCTGAGAGCCGAAATCTGAACGACGGCCAGTAGGAAACAAAAACACCTGTTCCGAGCTTTTAAAGATATTGGATCTATCACAAGCTTTCCAAGACGGTACCAATGTGGAGATCGGTCGTTCGTCAGAAAGCAGAGAACGTGAATCATGAGGAGATACCGCAACTTAACACACATGCACTTTATTTCCGCGCACGTCCCGTCACAATAGGAGAACAATGGCTCATATTGATCCGTCAAAAGCTGCGCTGGTGAGATCTTCGGCGGGTGACAGCCATCTCGTTGACACCTTCCCCGATACGTCATGTGGACGTCATCGAATCTGTCGCAAACTCGACTCGGCGCATGCTGATGCTGCAGGGGCTGTCAGCCGCCAGGCCCGTGACCTCAAACATGCCACCACCCTGTGCTGACTGTCTTACGTAAATTAACTCTGTTCTCACAGCTCCTTCTCACGCTAGAATGATTAGAGAGGGAGCCAATTTGGTGTAAAATGTGGAATCCATGGAAGCCACGATAAGCAGGAACAGAGCATCATTAAAATAGCCAGCCAGGTTTACTCCGGAAACGTTTTTATTTCGTCCTCATGTTATGTGGGGTGTGCGATGCTTAATGACTTTTCCCCAAGGGGCCAATTCGCAAACGTAAAATGACTTGAAGGTACATTTTTGATGACGAAAGACGAATGCTTCCGCAGAAAAAAATGCCGGTCTTTTGACAAAACTCACGACAATCAGTGTACTTCGTTCCTGGTTATCCTACCTTTTGTACATTAGTTGGCACCAAATAGGTCCCATAACGCCAGCGTGAATAGGTAACGAGGTCTCCACGCACAGCTTGAAATCAGTCGAGGTGCCCTTTTAGATGTGTTGATCGCTGCCAGTGTTGTATTTCGGGGCCGAGCCCGGCGGCCGCGGTGGGTGTCGCGCGCCGGGTGGCGACCGTTGACGCCGCGGCTATCGTTCGCCGCAGCTGGCCGCCTCGAACGAGACGCACGTGCGGCTGGAGCAGACCACTCTACGCTACTCGGGCCGCTACATGTGCGAGATCTCCACCGAGGCGCCCAACTTCGCCACCGAGCAGGGCAAGGGACAAGTGCACGTCGTAGGTGAGATTCCAAGGGTGTGGGAGTGGGTAGGGGCGTGTGAGTAGCGGGACAACGCTGCGGGCGCCGTGGGGATGAAAACAACGGCGTTTCATCGAAGCCCTTCGCAGAATGTGCTAGAGGCTTTGCCGTTACTTGCAATTGTGTGCGGCTCACCAGCATATTGACGTCACTTATATGATATCAGCGCGTGCATGATCACCACCTCGTCATGCAATAACTTTTCCGTTAGCACTGGGGCGTTGCATTGTCGCATGCCTGTATTAAAGAAAACGGGATGAAAGAAACGCGTACTTCGTGCATTGCAAGAATGTGGAGCAAGGAGGAAAACGAGGAAGTCCGTCCACAGCGGGCTGGCAGTGCTGTGTGTCGCGCCGAACGCTTCATTATCGCTGGAATAAAAGGCGCCTTTGTTTCCGGGTACAATGGGCCGGAGACGAGCCCAGTGTTCCAAACTGCCCCAGACCCACCACGGGCGACGGGCGGTTCGGGGAACAGGTCCGGCGCCTGTCCACCAGCATTTGCCAGCACAGGATTACCGCGGCCGCGCGTCGCCGGCCCAGCCGTGTTTTGTGTGGTCCGACCCCGGCCACGGCAGTGCGACACTGCTGCGGGGGGGGGGGGGGGGCGGCATCGCGACTCCGCTAGGGGCGTCGTGACCTATCTCGGCTGGGGATCGGACGGGCGGCGTCCGGCCGCGTCGCTGCGGCCGCCGGCGGCTCCCTCCTGCGTCACGTACGCACTCCTGATTGGACTGAGCTGGCGACATGCCAACACCAGCAACTGAAGATTTGTTTCACATTTATCGTAATCAGACTAATTGGGCGCCATCCGTCTTCGGCGGATCCAGGCCGTCTGCGCCGCACCGGGCCGGCCTGCCAAAGTCGAGGAGAGAGCGCAGCGCGAGACCCGCCCGTCTTCAGGCCGTTCGTCTGGCGTGCTCTTGCCCCGCGCGCCGGTCTTACAGGCTTAAACGCTAAGCGATGAGCCGCTGCTAGCCATCAGCCCGCGGGTGTAGTGGAGCTAGCTTTGGAACTCCCTTAATTATTCTTGATTAGATTGATGGTAAGGTTTGAAAGGAACAGATTGTGTAAGCCAGTAATGTCCTGCATTACTAAATCATGTGAGCCGAAACACGTGTGCTAACATGTCGATAAGATGTGATGAGATGTGTATCGACATGTGACAACGTGCACTTTGAGAACTCCTAGCGCAGCACTGAGTGTATGCTGATGGGATGTGAGAACCTGAATGATTGAATGTTCCAGTGTATTGTTGTTGGCAGTCCCCGCAGACCCATAACTCCTTCTGTCTTTCAAGAGCCGCAGGTTCTTGAGTCAAATGCCCTACGTTGCCCTGTTCAGCTGTGGTCGCGAACACCGCTCTAAAACACCGAGCATATCTCGAACATGTCCTTATGATCCCTTGCTATATTCACTCAACCGGTTTGTAGAGACCTGGTGTCGGATTAAATCGGCGTGCTGAAAACCGGCTGTTTGCGCTATTATAACTTATTCTCGCTTTTTGTATGCTTTGTGTTTCATTTAGGTTTTTGGCGAGCCTTGACAATACTGTTGCTTGTAATCGAAGATCATGCCAGTCTGCGTTGTTCTTTCCCCGGAATGGAAGCTCAGTCAGTAAGAGTTCTTTCCCCGGAATGGAAGCTCAGTCAGTAAGAGTTCTTTCCCCGGAATGGAAGCTCAGTCAGTAAGATACTACACCCATGTGAGATGGGAGCAGTCGTTGCACCCATGGCAGCTCGCGGCCACAGTGACTCGTCCCGCCCTCCGCTCCCGCAGCCAGGTCACCTAGGTCACAACTGGGTCACCTGGAGAATGCACTAAATTGACCGAGGACGGTGCGTCGCTATCGTCCAGCGTTTTCCAGACACCACGTCGGGGCGATTGGGTGGCCGCGGGCGACCTGCGGTGGAGTAGCTGCATAGGCTGCACACACTTGGTAGCGAGCGTCGAAAGCACGCCAGCCGCGGCGGTGACCTGTCTCGGGTGTCAGTGTTCCGCCGTCCCGTCCGTGGGCTGGGAGGCGTGTGATTGGCTCCAGCGTGAGCTAGGTGCTAGCTCCGGCGCTGAGTTGTATTATGTAATTATATATGTATATATATATATATATATATGTTTATATGAGATTATGCATATAAGATTTAGCGTTATTCGGAGATTCTCTTTGCACCTATGCCTGGTTCAAGTGAGTCGGCAAACCGTTCGGACGACGGCCGCCCTGAGATGTCTGACGTCATAAGATGTCTGTCGCCTTCCGTGCGGACTTCTGTACGGCCGGGGAGGGGGGGGGGCGGGGGGCTGTCCGTGACGCCGAGCGTCGCTGGTTTGTCGGCAGTGTCAGCGGTCTCCCTGTGCAGTGTATCGTCCGCTGTCCCACACGCGCGGAGTTAATGTAATCTCGTCGGGCGGATTATGACAACATTACCATGCAGCCACAGACACGGATGTACATACGTAATCGAGTGTGTTCGACGACGATAACGCCCCCTCAAACAGCCGGATGGGATGAGTTCCATGTGTAATGAGGATTATGTCGGAAACATAAGTGAATTCGTTATGGTAAGAAGCCAGCCGATTGGGACCGCTCGATCATAGCATGGCGGGTGTCGCGTGTCAGAAGAACATTATGAAAAGCATGAAATACACCACATCGAAGATAATGTGCTGAAGCGTGTGATCCGCACTGTTCTCAGTGCATGCCTGTCATGCGAAACGTCCGCTGGTTCATCGTGGCGTATGTCTAGTTAGTTAAAAACTGCCTCAGCGGGGCTCTTGCAATCTCCCATGGTCCGGTCGTCTAACCCTTTGTTGTTGGTTTCAGCTTAGTTCGCGACAAATTGCCAACTTCTAACTTCATTTGGCCTGCATCAGTACGATAACATCACGCATGGCATGATCTCTGACGTGGATCCTGCCTACACAGCCCGAGCCGGACTGGCTGGAGCGCCGAGCCGCAGCCGGCCGCCGTGCGCCAGCTGGCCGCTGGTAGCTTGGCCGGCGTTGTGTGGCGGCCTGACCGGCGCCGTGTGACGGTCTGACCGGCGCCGTGTGACGGTCTGACCGGCGCCGTATGGCCGTCTGACTGGTGCCATGTGACGGTCTGACCGGCGCCGTGTGACGGTCTGACCGGCGCCGTGTAACGGCCTGACCGGCGCCGTGTGACGGTCTGACCGGCGCCGTGTGACGGTCTGACCGGCGCCGTGTGACGGTCTGACGGGCACCGTGTAACGGCCTGACCGGCGCCGTGTGACGGTCTGACCGGCGCCGTGTGACGGTCTGACCGGCGCCGTGTAACGGTCTGACCGGCACCGTGTGACGGTCTGACCGGCGCCGTGTAACGGCCTGACCGGCGCCGTGTGACGGTCTGACCGGCACCGTGTGATGGTCTGACCGGCACCGTGTGACGGTCTGACCGGCGCCGTGTAACGGCCTGACTGACGCCGTGTGGTGGTCTGACCGGCGCCGTGTGACGGTCTGACCTACACCGTGTGGCGGTCCGCACTGACCCGGCCGCCCCACCCGCAGCGTTCCCAGCCGCCGGCCCGGCCATCACCGGCGGCAAGACCCGCTACCAGGTGGGCGACCGGGTCAAGGTCAACTGCACCTCGCACAGGAGCATGCCTGCCGCCAATCTGACCTGGTTCATCAACAACGAGGAGGTGAGCGGCAGCTGCCAGCCGCCGCCGGGGCCGGCTGCCACCGCCGACTTCGCTCATCTCCGTACATGTGGATGGAACACCCGGGCTATTCGCACATTCTGCTGGTGACCACAGCGCTCTTCGCCGGGCAGGATCAATAGGAAGACGGAGTCGCGGTCGAGAGATAGAGACATGTGAGAGTGGGATCTAGCGCGGTTTTGACATATGGCTAAGGGCCTTCAGGGGGGGGGGAGGGGGTCTCGATCAGTGGATGGCGTCTGCGTGGGTGTATGTCGGTCCTTTTCCGCGTGACCGTGCGTGTGTTCGTGCGCGCGTAATGCGCACGTACCGCGGGTTGGCTGCGTCCGTCTTTGCACACGTGTGCCTCCATGCATGCGCACACGTATCCACGCGCAATGCGACAGACGCACGCATACGCCCGTACGTGCACACGCGTGCGTTTGTTTTCTCCGCGCGCTTGTGTATGCGTGTGTGTGTGCCCGTCTGTCGGTGTGCACGCGTCCCTGTTTGGACAGTTGGGTCCGGCTGGCAGGCTGGAGGGGAGGGGAGGGGGCGCCTCCGGCGACGGTGACGCGCCAGTCACCTCTGGCCGCGCAGCTCGGCCGGCAGAGCAGCCAGCGGCCGTTGCGGCCGCCGGTGGGTGTTGACTGCCGCCCGCCGTAGCTTAGTCGGCTTTTGACGCTGGGCCACCGCCAGAACGGCCCACAAACACGCGCTCCGGCGCGAGCGTCAGCTGCTCGTGTCATTGGCAGCGAATGGCGAGACGCTGGGGTGCTCTGCCGGCGGATGTATGCTTAACTGGGCACTCCGGGTACTTTGTGCTGGGTATTCTCTCGACGCATGCATTGTGCGTACAGCAGCGTCTAGATCCAGCGCACTGGCAGCTTGTTGGCATTCTATTCAATTAGCTACACGAGGTGCAGCGCGCTGACGTGCCTCCTTTTTCGGAGCTTCCCACAAAAACACTGGCGAAGATTCCGAGCCGCGTAGCTTCCCGTTGGCAGGTTCTGAAAAAGCGACCGAGAACTTCGTCGGCGAATGGTGTGGACCAGCTGTTGCGCGCGGCAGGATTTGCGCCACTTATCGTCTGTGACGCGCCATCCAGCCATCCCCTGGGAGCGGCGCCCGTCGCACTGCCGCATTGTCCCCGTCGCGGAGATGCTCCACGCGGCGCGTGCGGACATTGTTGTGACAGACAGCGACGCTTCCTGGCGAAGACTAGCTCCTTTTCCTATACGTCTGATATGAAAAGACAAATGTCTGCTTCTCAACGGCAAATGAAGGCATACAAAGACAAATAAAAGGATTCCACTGGCTGGCTCATGTGTTGTGTGTGTGTTTTTTTCCTGCGTAAGGTGCATTGCTTTCAAGATTGCATGCATCACAGTTAGCTTAGCTTATGGTTTTAATTGCCGTCAAAATGAGCGATTGCCCGGTCCTGTATGAGGTGTTAATCCCCCTGATGTGTGGAACCGTGGTCCCTTAGCCTAATGTGCCGGGCCACGTGCTCCACTGAGCTGTAGCTGACCGGTCGGCCGCCACCGTGCTGATGGCTGGGTGACTGACGGTGAGTGCTCCTCTGTCTCTGAGTCCGCCTCTACCCCCCCCCCCCCTCTCCCCCATGTCCTGAAGAGGCGGCCATGCTCGCTGTCGGGCGTCGTTCTGAGTCACCTCTTCCCCCCCCCCCCCTCTACGTCCTGGAGAGCCAGTCGGGCGTCGTTTTCAGCCGTGCTTGTCTGCCGTCCAGGCGGCGCTGGAGCACCTGAAGCTGTGGCCGCCCACCATCCACGAGGACGGCCTGGAGTCGGTGACGGCCGGCCTCCATTTCCGGGTGCGGCCACACCACTTCCAGCGCGGCAACATCAAGCTCAAGTGCACGGCGCAGATCGACCTGGTGCAGCCGCTGTACTGGCAGAGCCGCGAGGCCAGCGCCGTCGGCGACCGGCCGCCAGAGGTGTCGCACGTGCTCGACAGCACCGCCACCAACCGGAAAAGTAAGACTTCCGGCCGCCTCCCCGCTCGCCGCCGCTAGTGTTCTGTGGCTCTCGACGCACCGGCGCCCTCCTCCGCTGCTCGGGGTCGGCGGGCGAAATTGGGTCCTGCTAGTGATCTCAGACATTGATGATTAATGAAGCACGCTAATGGTAGTCACTCGTCGAGACTGTTACCCGTGTCCGTGCAGTCCTGTTTGTCCAATAGCGTCACACCAGCCCCACCAAACAGTCGCGCGCCGCAAAAACTGTGCTGTGCCCCATCCACGCCAGGGGTGCCTCCCCGCTGACGGCAGGCGTGGGTCCCGGGGGGAGGGCGGGAGAGGACCGTGTCGTCGGCAGATGGCCGGCGACGCTCCGGTGTTTCGCGCAGGCTCCACAGCGCCTGCCCCCGCCTCGAGTATCTTGTCAACGGGACCTCACCCTCCCGCCCATCTCCCGCGAGATCGACAGCCAGGGGCCGCAGTTAAACCGCTGAATTATTAGTTATCCTCACAATTCGGCTTTAATGGCTTCTCAAAGGAGGTCATTATTCTCACAGCACGGCTGCGTATTGCCAATAAAGCGGCCGCCCGATCCGACGGATGACACAAAGCTGTGTGCCGCCTGTCGACAGCTGTGGCCCTCGCCGACGAGACGTGGCCGGCGTTTTTGCCGCCGTCAAAACAGCGACAAAAACAATAGTCCACAGAGGGCGCCGGCGACGCACGCCAGGCCCTCGTAGCCGCCGTATATTTCAATCTGCCGGAGTCACCGCCCGGCGCTCTGTATTCATGCCCGCTGATGATGTTGCGGAGGTAATGCGCCGGGGACGGCCCATCCAGCGCTGACCGAAAAAACTGTCTCAAGAGACGCGGTGCGCTGCGCGGAGCCGTGTACTGGGCGCCCGGCTCGGCCGCCCGTCATTGTGGCGCGAGTGGGGCAGAGGAGTCGATTTTGATGAAGTAGTTAGCGGGCTGGGAGCCGCAGAATCCATCTTCATCCGGACCACAGACGTCTCATCGCGGCGCGAGCAGGGCTTCGGCGTTGAAAATAGCCGTAGCGGATGCGAGCCGGCTCAGGCAGATGAGCGTCCCACTTATGTGTAAAGGAACCCGGGATATTTCGGTGGTCACTGACACGGCGTGCCGTCTTTCTCGAGCGCGCTATTTGTGCCAGCCGACGTAGACGAGCATCGGCCATAACGTACAGGTTATTTTGCGCAGGTCGCCGTTGAATGTGATTGAGCGCGCTTCATGTATGTGTATGATGCTGGGCAGGATTTTGCTTGCCTTAGTTGTAACCCGGACGCTGAATTGATCCTCACTGCGTCCGGGTCAGCTTCGGCTGGCTCGACTGTCTAGCAGCTGCTATGTCGTGGTCACATGACTGCCAAAGTTTCATCCTGGCTTTCGGCGGACGTCAGATACAGAACCATTACACTCTGCCCACGATATATGTTCTGGAGACCGACTATGTTAGAAGGCGTCCAGGATGAACATCACCTTGCCATGAACACCACCATCACCATGCCAGGAAAGCAAGCATCGGTTCACGTTTGTTCTCCTAGCAAGCTTGCATAATCTTAGTGCTCGTAGGTATTTTTCAAAGATTCTAAATTACAGCACAGGCGCCACGTCAACCGTGTAGCGAAATAATTTCACGTGCGGTTTCGAACTGCTGTATTATGACGAAGGCCATTTGTGGAGTAATTTTGTCGGCGTCTCTTCTTTCTCTTTGATCGTGTCGCTCACACCACTGTCGGATGTGTGCGAACGGCTCGTGTCGCCAGATTAACGCCAGATAATCGCCATCATTTGCCGGCATTGTCGGCGCATATTGCCATCGTTCGCGCCACGCGCTCTGCCGTCGCGCGCTATTGCCGCCAATAAGCGCGCGCTCTGTCGCCGCTCGACCCGTGTGCTCTCGGAAGGAGCCGCCGCGGGCCGGCCTGCCCGCTGCGACCTGCGACTGCATGCGGCGCGCCCTTCATAACTGCATTGATTGCCGGAACTCTGAGTGCATTTTCGGCGTGGTTATTGGACGGCGCGACGCAAACGCTTCTCGGTTCAATTTCGGCTTAGCTGGGCGATATTTCGCTGGGAACGGCGTCTCTTTAGGGGGACATTCGGCTGAAGTGCGTGTCGTTATCGGGTATCACCTGTCATTTGTCTTAGAGTCCCGGTGCTCATTGGTGTCATTAGACACATCGAAGTCGTTCGAGCTGATGTGGTCCGAAAAATTTTGTTGCAGAAAGCCATGGGAACAGCCAAAGCTCGGGTCGATGGGGAATAGTGCGTGCTCTGTCATTGAGATACGATATCATTCATTTCGATACACGTTGGTGAAGCGGCGTGATTATTACGAGCTATGTTGCGATCTCAAATGCCGTAACAGGAATGACGCTTAGCACCTTCCGCGTTTGGATGCTATCATCATAAGAATGAAAACATGTTTTTACGTTAATTCTGTCCCCCGAACGTCTCGGCGCGCTGAACGTGACCCGTCACCCGCCGCCGGGCCTGACACGGCCTTCCCGTCACAGGTTCGGGCTGCCCGCTGTGCCACGAGATCGCCAACTGGGTGATCCTGGTGGTGAGCGTAATCCTGTCCCGATGAGGCGCCGCTGCCAGCGCAGCCCGACCGGCGGCGGCGGGCAGCGCGCCGCCGCCGCCGAACGCGGACGTGGGCGAGCCGGGCAGGAGTCTGGTGGGATCGGGTCGACCGCGGTCGTGCCGTCCCACGTCCAGAGCAGCCGCCGCGCCCCGTCCACCGTCCGCAGACGCTGGTTGATGTTCGACCCTGTGCTGAAGCCTCGGCGCCGGCCGGGTCGTTGTTGGTGGCCCGGTCGGCGCCGGCGGGGCGACGCCGAGGCGTCGCTGGCCGGCCGGAGGTGCTGCTGCAGCTGATGAGGACGCGTCCGGTGTCCCGAGGCCAGCGCGCATCGGCGCCGCAGAGACCGTGCCCCTCCCCGTGTCAATGTGATAAGACTAGTCTTTGGCCAAAGAGCAAAGGCAGTCGTCGGCCAGGGCGGAAGGATGGCTGATATAGCTGTTTGATAACTCTGTCATTTATTTGGTAGGCATTGTTTCTGGATGCTGCGCCTGAGAATGTTAGCGTAGCCAACTTGACCTATCATCTCACTCTGTTTATCATTCAGAAGATCTGTATAAGTTAGCGCACGTTGGCTGAAAACATTTTCTCGCCAGAAACTTCATATCTGTTTTTTTTTTAGAACTGCGCTGTTTGTGTGCTTCAGATGCAGAGATTGTTCGGAATGGCGGTTGGCACAGGCTGTACTCGTGTGGAAGGTCTACATGTCACTAGGTTAATTGGCACAATGTGTTGACGTGTTCATCTTTTATTTCGCGAGATGCCGAATGCAACGCAATGTTACTATGTGGTTCAATCCATATACTCCGTGAATGGCTCACTTTGTTTCTGTGCGCGGGCCGGATGTCTTCCTGCACAAGACTCCAAGTTCAAGAACGAGATGTGAAAATTTCCAGGCGCCTCCGTGCTTTGTGAGTATCCTCGCACCCGTGTGACCGGACCAACTCACGCAGATCACCACAGTCGGGAGTCGGTTAGAGCACACCGCCAGCGCGCGCAATCGCGCATCGGAGCACGGTGCTCTCCGGAACGCCGTGTTCCGGGACACCGGCCGGTGCTGCCGCGGCGGGCGCGGCCGAGCGCGAGCGGCGCGCTCGTCACGGCCGCGGCGCCGAGCCAGCCGGCTGATCCTCACCCCGAGCCAGCCGGCTGATCCTCACACCGCCGCCCGCGAGCCGACCGCACTCGCCGAACTCGTCCGCCAAAGTGCATCTCCCCATTTCATACGTTGGCCTCGATTTACTGCAGGATGGACGTCTTGCGCGGTTGCGGTCTGGGGAGGGGGGTTCACGCACGCTTTACCGGGCCGCGGGTACCCCTGCAATGGAGGCGCACGCCGCTCTGCGCGGAGCAGCACGTCATCAGCTCGTCAGCTGTCGACGCGGCGGCGGCCTGACGGCCGCCGGGGCGTCTCGCGCCGCTCGCCCCTGCTCGTCGCGCCCCCCCCCCCCACCCCTCCCCTCTTGCTGCAGTCGGCACAGAGAGCCGGGTGGCATGGCCGAAACCACCGGAAGCGTTATAAAGCCCAGTCTGACCAGCATTGCCTACCGGCAAGGACAGAGGCCCAGCCTATCCAACGGAAACACCTCACGGAGCCGGATCGATGGGCAGATGCTGCCGCTGGGCGGAATATCAGTGCTGCACATACGTTATTTATGAACGGCCGATAATGGCGTGGCATCTGGCCCACCGTTAGTTCTGACTGCCGCTGGAACGCTGCTTTTTATATTCATCTTGGGCTGACTACGTGCCACACCGAGATCGCGGTAAATGCGGCTGCTGAAAGCCATAATGGTGAACAAAATACACACTTTTGAGGGCCGACCCACACTTTCAGAAACGGTATCGATAATCACAGGTAATCGTCACTCCTGCTCCGTACATCGTCAGCCGTCAAAGCTGCTTGCTGATGCACATGGTGAGCCCGGACGCCTGCCCTAAGCGCTCTCCATGGAAGCGTTTGTTGTCACGTGTCCTTGCCGGGCGGCTGCCTTCGACAGTGGTCATCGCACATACACATACAGCTGGTAGGTATGCCCAGACAGGGACAGCTCCCTGGCTATGCCGGAACATGTCCAGAATACGTCTCCTGATATTTATATTTCTCGCTTTGTTTGACCATGATCGACCATCAGGCAAGCCTGCACTGTCATCTTGATCGTTCCTTAGTTTTGTGATCGTTCCGCAGTATATCCTGCGCCAGTTGCTCCCACCAGATCAGTCGCAATTAACCACGCCTGATCCCATTTCAGCAGACCTGGCCTGATCCGTGACCACTTCCTTCCACCGACTCTACCCCAGCTGACCTTGTTTGAACTCGTTTCAGTTGACCTCATCAGACCCGTCTCGTTTGACCTTACTCGACCTGTGTCATCTGACCTCGCCTGACCCTGTATCCATCATTCTCAACAGACCTCAACTGACGTCTCACTTGACCTCGACAGCCGGTCTCGTCTGATCTCGGTTGACCCCGTCTTAGTGGATCCCGCTTGGCCCTGTCAGTTGATCTTGTCTGGTGCCGATGCTGTCTGGTGCTGCTTCAGTTGGCTGCACCTGGGTCGGCCGCGAGAGCCTTGTGAACCGTGGAGCGGCTGTCCGGGGGCCGATTTTGGCTGGGTACCCCTGGTGTCCGGGTGACCTTGGCGGTCCGGTGCCGCTGGTCGCCGGGTGCTCCTGGTGGATGGGTGGTCCTGACGACCGGGTGCCGCTGGTCGCCGGGTGCTCCTGGTGGATGGGTGCCCCTGGTGGTCGGGTGGCCCTGGTCACCGGTGCTCCTGGTCGTCGGATGTCCATGGTGTCCGGGTGGCCCTGGCGACCGGGTGCCGCTGGTCGCTGGGTGCTCCTGGTGGATGGGTGCCCCTGGTGGCCGGGTGGCCCTGGTCACCGGTGCTCCTGGTCGTCGGATGTCCGTGGTGTCCTGATGGCCCTGGCGGCCGGACGCCCCTGGTGTCCGGGTGTCACGGTGCGGCTGTCGTGATCGACAGCGGCATTGTGCGGTGCCGAGGGCTCTTCAGCCGCCGCCCGTGTCGGCCCACAGCTGCTGACGTCCGTCGCCGCCACAGCTTTTGTTCTGGCCGCTATTCGCGGCGCTGTAATCCAGGTGGACATCCATGCGAGGCATTCAGCAGGGTCGTGGAGTCGTGCTAGCGCGGCGGCGCGCTCGGCCCTTGTGGAAAGGCGGATAAGTGCGTCCCGTGTTGGGTCAATTATGACGGGTGGCAATGCGGGAGGCGGCCGTCGCGTGGCGTGAAAAATGATGGCTCCCATCACACACAAACTCCTGCAGCGGCCAAAGCGGGCTCCCACGTCAACATCATTAAGCTTCGTCAACACTGGCCGGCTCGGACGCGCTCGACCTTGAAACGTCGCTGTGCCGCGCTGGGTCGGCCGGCGAGCTCCTGATGTGCTGCGGGCGAGCCTAAGCGGCCAGGCGCGGGCGGCGTCGCATCTGCGAGAGGCGCCGGCGCATCCCGCCAGAGGCTCTTGTTTCTCTTTCGGCGTGCCTGTTTAGACTGTAGTTAATGATTCCTTCACGGCAGCGGCTGTCGCGCCGCTTTCTGCCGCGGTCGTTGCACCTGCGCCGCCGGTCTGCGGCGCGGCCGTGGCAGCGGGTCCGGCGTCGGCGGGCAGCTGCTGCCATGAAAGGGGCTGCGATTACAGATCAAACTTGGTATCGGCCGGCGCGCTGTGGGCGGGGCGCCATTAGCGGCGGGCCGCCCGCCGGGGCCACACACCAACTCGTCAGTGTACCGCCACGGCGTGGCCGCTCATTAGCGGCTCCCCCCCCCCCCCGCTCCCCTAGAAGGCACTGCATGGCGTACCTATTTGTTCCCAGCCGCGCGTAACCAAGATAGCACGGGCTTTTAGCGGGCTCGTCCTTGGCCAAACAGCGAACATCTGTCGGCTGTAAAATGGACGTCATTTAGATACGGCATCAAACTCGCCGGAGGCATGCAGCCGATACCGTGCGGACCGCAACTTCTGCATCGACGGACGACCTCAACGTTTGGACCAGTAATGGTTTACGTCGCTTGTAAACATATTCCAGATGCCAGTGCAATCAGGTGTATCTTGGATAGATAACTTTCCTCCTTCTTGCGATTCGTAATATGTGACACGCCTGAAAGAAGGGTTGCCGACGAGGCCGTGTGCTTGTCAATAACGTAAATGCTGTGACGCAGCGGGGATAGCATAATGTGATATATATATATATATATATATATATATATATATATATATATACATTGTGGCGTCATTGTGCGGAGTGTGCGCCCCCACCCTCGCTGTCTTCCGAGCTCTACATCTGACTGGGTGCCGGGGGGCGTCACGTGACCGCGGGTCTCCCGATTCGTCGGGGGTCAAGGGTCGGCCGCTGAGGCGGCGGCAGGGACCCAACGCTCGCAGGTGCCGGTCGGTCTTTGGACGAGTCCAGGGGAATACACGCTACGTTTTCTTACACACACACACACACACACACACACACACACACACACACACACACACACACACACACACACACACACACACACACACACACACACACACACACACACACACACACACACGCACGCACGCACATCTATCTATCTATCTATCTGTCTATCTATGTATATACTACAAACAGAGGCAGCGTGTGGGTTATGTCTGAGTGTTAGTGTATACGTGATAATACATACATATATTTACATATTTGTTGTACTTGGGCCGTTCCTTTCCTTAATGAAAGCTTTGTTATATGCAAGGGCATATGTACATTCTATCAGTTTCTTGCGCCTTTGCCTGATCGCACGAACGAAATCCTCTGCTGTTTCTGGTCTTTGGTTCGCATATTTACATGCGCAGACATATGCTTTTGGTGGAATTGTTACTTCTGCTTTTTCTGTAATTTGTGTTGAATTTTATTTCCATTTGGATTCCCTTTACGACCCGGACATCTGGCTGAAATGCATTAAATTTGCGCTGGTCATCTGCAAGCCGCCAGTGCCGCACGAGGTGCTGCATGCTGCGTTGGTCGGCGGCCGGCATCACGTTGCTACAGCCTGAATGCTGCCTGATTCTATGCGTCCATCTCGTTCGAGTCTGATGGCAGCGGGCAGCAGCCGTGCGTGGTCTTGAGATGACCCCGCAACTCCAGCCCGCCGCCGGGGTCAGGCCCACACGACCCCGCCCTCAGGGACAGCGGCAACTGGCTGACAGGTCAGGGACAGTGACAGCTGGCTGATAGGTCAGGGACAGCGGCAACTGGCTGATAGGTCAGGGACAGCGGCAGCTGACTGACAGGTCGGGGACAGTGGTAGCTGGCTGACAGGTCAGGGACAGCGGCAGCTGGCTGACAGGTCAGGGACAGCGGCAGCTGGCTGACAGGTCAGGGACAGGGGCAACTGGCTGGCAGGTCAGGGACAGCGGCAGCTGGCTGACAGGTCAGGGACAGTGGTATCTGACTGGCAGGTCAGGGACAGGGGCAGCTGGCTGACAGGTCAGGGACAGCGGCAGCTGGCTGACAAGTCAGGGACAGCGGCAGCTGGCTGACAGGTCAGGGACAGCGGCAGCTGGCTGACAGGTCAGGGACAGTGGTGTCTGGCTGACAGGTCAGGGACAGGGGCAGCCGGCTGACAGGTCAGGGACAGCGGTAGCTGACTGACAAGTCAGGGACTGCGGCAGCTGGCTGACAGGTCAGGGGCTGGTTGACAGGTCAAGGACAGCAGCAGCTGGCCGACAGGTCAGGGACAGCAGCAGCTGGCCGACAGGTTCGTCCGGTGCGCCGGCGCGGACAGAGCAAGGACGCATGTCCAGCCGGTCCGACAGGCACACGGACAAACTAGTCGAGGGCAGCAGTCGTTGATACCTAGGTAAGGGCTGTAAAACCGTCGCCCAGTTTTTTAGCCGTTGGCAAGCGTTTCAGCGGCTTTTTAAAGGTCGCTAAACGCCAGCAGCACAACGTAGTTATGTGTTTGTGGACCGTACCGACAATATTCCACAACTTTAACCAGTGTTGTTTGACGGTTAAAGTTAATGCGGGGGGGGGGGAGGGGGCGTTGTGAAGCTGTGACACGTCAATGGTAAAATATCACACATTGTCTTCTAGATATCATTCAAATCGACACATGGCCGAGAAATAGTACCAGTTGCTTAGCCTAGTTAGGCTGGCCTGAGCCATTTGTGGCGTCGCCGTTTTCCGCGCCGTGCCCGAACAGCGGCGGTATCGCTGACGTGGCTCCCGTAACAGTTACGGCAGCCCGTTGGATCAAGTGTCCCACAGCATGCGCCTCCAGCTGCAGCTGTTGGATATCTCTGGGTAATCAGCAAGCGCCGCTGCGCTGCTGTCGAGGCCCCCGCCACCGAGCCGGTCCCCGTGTTGACCCACGCCCTGGGCGCGCGCGAGGCGGGAGGAGAGGGGGGTGGGGGGGGGGGGGGGGGGGCGGTCCCGATCCGTCAGCCGGCCGCGGCGGCGGCGCGTCATCGCCGGCCAGTGACGCCGCCCAGCCGTCCGCACTAGTGAGGTCAGCACGCGGCGGAGAGCTGATGTGTGGTGGGGTGAGATGGTAAAATGGGGTAAAGTCGGCGGGGATGTTAGCCGGCGGTGATTTTACGAGTCGGTGATGATTTTACGGGTCTCTTTGACCGATCGGACCCACCGGTGATTTCGCGCCTGCGCGTAGGCCGTTATTTACCCGTAGTGTGGCAGGCACTAGTTTTAGGTCGTTTGCACCACGCCTGCGTTGTATTTTCAAGCGGTGATGCTTTCAGGGAGTGTTTTTCATTTATATGAGGGTTTTAATTGAACTAGTCATCCTGAAAAGCCTTCGGTGCTGTTCACAATTTTGCTCTTTTTTATACGTAAGCCTATCTAGTTTCTGAACGAAAATGGGGAAAGGCATATAAAGGAGAGCATTTGGAAGACACGTTAATATTCATAACCTCAAAATAACGTATCAAACTGCTGTTATTCCATGAACCATGCGGCGATCAGGGTCATTGAGGCATTCATGTCTGGCGTTTGTTAGCACGATTTCCAAATATAACGGCCATCAACTGGCTTTCAATATTGTGCGAAGTGCGATGTCATAATCAAGCTACGACGCATTGAGAAGCATCCTTACTATACCCAGAATTGTGCCGTCTAGACCAGCCTTTTCGAGTTAAAAAGTACACCAATAGTTTTAAGTGAGCTTGTTTCATCATATCTGATGCTTTCTTTAATATCTCCAAAACTGAACTATTCCGTTTAAAGGGTGTGTCCCACCATTAGGGCATATTTCAAAAACATACCCAAATAAACCCTCAGGACTAGTTGCGTCTTATAATAGCACTAGATATCGCTACTTAAACAGCGTCAAGACACAATAGGGAAACTGATTTTTGTTATTTTGGAATCAAAATTACGCTACCAACGCTTCGTAACAACACTACCCGGTGCTGCTACATTTCTTCCCTGCTGTCGCGACCACCATCGTCATGGCGACGACTTTGATACGAATAAAAGAGCGTTTGTGATTTGCCCAGCGGGCAAGTGCCTGTTATTGAGAAGTTGGCTCGTTGAAGTTTGAACTAGCGCGTCACATGGATCATATGATGCTCCCATTCTCCAAGCCAGCGCGCCTAGAAAGGATATCAGGGGAGATGTAGAGGAGAAATCAAAGCCATAGTTTAACATTTTGTTGAACTCATGGGATAATAGCCTCACATTCGCCCATATTTTTGTGTAAACAGTGTTTCAGCTTTCGCAGCATTTATCATGCAAGCGTTTTGACAGCCAAACGGGATTTCTCCCGCAGGGCCGTCCAATGCAAATAATGATACTTATATATTTAGAAAGATTTCGAGAAGGTTAGCATTACTGATGAAATCGCACACGTCTGATGTAACAATAAGTGAGGAGTTCATCAACGGTGATATATACCGTTTATTTAAACAAGCGCTTCAATATACGTCGCTCTAGCACTTACTTATAGTACTTCAAACTCACCGAGTGATGGCAGCACGGTGTTTGAAGCGTTCGCTAAGCCAACTATCTTCATGCGCTCGTGTTTTGGCCATTTCTCCTGGTGTTCTTACATATTTGTCCGTGAGTTTAAGAGGCTCACCTCTACTCACATAACCGGTTATGGCGTTTTTCTTAAGCTATTCGATTACAAGTGGTATTTCGTAATAACTAGCAAGAATGTCCCATATCTTTCGTGATGTGGCACAAAACGCAATGCATGACGGTATATCGCTGGAAATGTAATGCCGTAAAGGATCCACTATTGACTGCTATAATATTTAGAATGCGTTTTGGCGGATGCTAGTGTTGGATATCTCAACGGTGATAATGCTATATGCTTATATGCTTTATGCTTTATGATAATGCTTTTTCCGTTCAAAACCCGCTATCAAAGTGGAACACTCCATGTATCATGGTTTCTAGCTCGTAACAGTCTTGAATTCCCCCCCCCCCCTTCCCCAAGTACAAAATCCTGCAAACGCGCCGGTCTCGACCCACCATAAGTCACCTACATCGGCGTTCAATAATACATCCAATGTAGTGCTTTAGTGGCTATCCGGTGCCCTCTTTGTCTAGTTTTTCATCTCTCTAGAGGTACTCTTGCACGGTTCAGACCGTCGACCAGCAAATGTTAAAACACTCGTCCAGCAAGGATTAATTCCTGAGTAAGGGTCTGTTGGGTCACTTCTACGAGACGGGGCGGTGGGCCTTCCGAAAATATAATTGAGTTGTTGCATGGGTTGCTGTGGCATCTGCATTGATGACCGTATTGACAACTTTCCTTTTCCCAGCAGTGCGATATTTACGTTACCATATTGACGCAAGTTTTAACGTTAAGAATGGACACATGGGAGGCAAGTCCCTCATTGCGGCGGGACTTAATGCCAATACTTTCGGCCCATGGTTATGACGCCATCTGCTGAACAATAAGTGTAAAGTTAACGACATTTCAGTAGTTCAGCATTTGCCGAGCTGAAAAATTGCCTTTCGGAATCTCAGTTCGCACTTCGTTCTTAAGGGAATAACGCTGGAAAACTTGGTTGATAGACAGAGTTCCTTAGGACTGTAGACAGACCCTGAGATGGATACAACGTCCTGCAAAACAGAGGATTTTCAGCAGCGCCGCCGCCGATTGTTTGTGAGTCGATTTACACTTCCTGGCAGAAGGACTCCAGTCAGCGATTATCATTCGTCCCGGTAGGAGCACCAGCACCAAGAGACCGGAGCTCTCAAGCATCACATACTCCACTTTAAAAACCAGTGCCGCGTCGCTTGTGACCTCAAGCTTAGCTCGGCGTCCCTCCCTGATCGCGTGGCGCTGGGCCGCCGGCCAGCGCCACCCCGGCCGTCGGCGCCCGCCGCGACCGGGGAGGCAAACAGGATTACTGGCCGGCCCCAGCGGACGGATCGGGCGGCTAACGAGCAATCAATGGCGTCGCGAACCGCGCCCCGGCGCCACGAGACGTGCCCAGATCGGTGTGCCCTCGGCCTGGCCGAGAGGCGGTGCTCGGTGACCGCGGATCTGGCCGCCGCATCGGCGCCACGAGACGTGCCCAGATCGGTGTGCCCTCGGTCTGGCCGAGAGGCGGTGCTCGGTGGCCGTGGGTTTGGCCGCGGGTTTGGCCGCCGCACCGGCGCCACGAGACGTGCCCAGATCGGTGTGCCCTCGGTCTGGCCGAGAGGCGGTGGTCGGTGGCCGCGGGTCTGGCCGCCGCACCGGCGCCACGAGACGTGCCCAGATCGGTGTACCCTCGGCCTGGTCGAGAGGCGGTGCTCGGTGGCCGCGGGTCTGGCCGCCGCACCGCCCCCCGCCGCCGGCCGCAGACGGCCCGACCCCTATCCGCCGCCCCATCCGCCGCCGGCTTGCCAGCGTCCCTGCCCTGCTTTTCACGCTCGGGTCGGCGTCTATGGAGGGATGGCGTAATGTACGGCGTGGGATGGGGTTTCGGCTGAGGATAGGAAGTGTGGTGATGCGATGCCAAAGACGGTGTAATGGCAAGACTGAGGCTTCACGCTGCTGACCGGGAGCAAATGACAGCACGGGGAAGCCGCAGGTTCCGGTGCGCAAATGACGCTTTCAGAGTCGCTCACAGGCCTTGGGGTGAGCTTTCATCTTTGGGGGCACCAGATTAATCTATTCACGAGCTTCGTTATCAACGTGTCTAGAAAGGCTGGCTGCAGTTCAACACACAAAGCTCCCCCAATCAGGGGCCAGTGCTTATAGCTCCAATGCCGCAAACTACTGAAAGCTGGTTTAAGGGTAAGGTGTGATCATGGCTGTAGATTGCATTTTTGCGGCCGTCCAGCTAATGGCTGACGTTCAAATTACGTGCAGCAAGACGTCTTAATGAAAACATGGCCGTTTTCGTCCGTGCAAGAACAAAATTCACGAAACAATAGGAGCAACCAGTGATGTTCAGTTTCTCAAACACAAATTCCGACTCTGGCCATTTTGATTTACTTGGCCTCACCTCGCGGATCATCGTAATTTAAAATAGAGCAAATCACTATTCTTGCAATGTTGTGTGTGGTATAGCTTCAGTAGTCCTGCACTCGTTACTGATTAGCACGAACCCCGCACAATAGAGCACTTCACGGATCGAATTTTCAGGATTTAATCCAGTCCAGTCTGGCCAGTCCAGACTCAATCCGCCCGTCAAGCCGCTTTTCACATATTTCTCAATCCAGTCTGGTCTGGTCTTCATTACCAGAACAAATATGAATCGAATCCGTACTAACCCGCTTCCACATTAAGAACCTTTTCAATTTTAACAGCAAATTTGTTTTACATCAGTATATTCGATTTCAGAAACTTGTTTATTTCCATTGGAGAAATATCTTTACTTAGTTTCCACAAACCAGTGGGTGTTAACATACTCAACACAGCTAGTTGCTCGTTAGGAATTAAATTTGTCATCGAGATCAGAAAGGACAGACCTCATCATGTTATCAGTCATATCACAATTCTTTTGGCAAATAATTCGCAAGAAGCATCACACGCAAGGCCCGAAACGCTTCTGATTTTCATAGCCTTAAGGCATGAGCACATTATCTAGCAATTTGTAACTCCAGGTTGGGTGTAACTTACCTGCACATGCCCCTAGACCGTCTCAGCGACACCCAGCGCACAAGCGCAGGACGGCGCCCATCTGGAACGCTTTCTGAATAACTGAAAGGACCATCTCATCTCATATGTGACACTTCAGGTGTGTATCCATTCTCGCACACACCACCTAATGACACGACCTCAACTGTGACCATTGTTTCCTGCTTGGTTACCGGCTGCGTTAACATTGTAATCCACGCGTGCGACTGTTCACTGTCTGCGGTTCCTGTTCTTTCATTCAGGGGAATGAAATAGTTGTGTCATGTTTGAATGCTTCGGTAAAATGTTAGATGACATCTTAACCTCTTTTTTTTTTGCTCTTACCGGAAAAATCTGAAAGCTTTTTCTAGTTGTAATTATGCATCGCACATTATGCCGCAGAAGCCTCAGTTACGCAGTCAAAGCCCAATTTGGCCATGTATACTGAAAGTAATACGTGACTCTGCATACGTTACTTTTTTCAACGCGCTAAGAGAGCTGCCAAGAATACTTAATTAGATACCGCAGCCTTTTAGTCAAAGTGTGTAACGTCTCTCGTGCGCCGGGAATGCCTTAGACGCAAAACGCTACACGAAAGCCGAGCACTTGCCCCCCCCCCCCCCCCCATCATCCGAGATCTGTCATGACGGCTGGTGCTTTGACATCTCATATGCATGTTAGCCGTTTGCCAAAGGTTCTGGCAATCGCACAAGCTACTCCAAATCTTACTACTAAGTCTTTATTTAAGGTATGAGGGTGCTTAAACAAATAATTGTGAAGGTGCAACAATCTTTGTTCTGGCAGACACCTTGAAATGGATCAGCTGAAGCAACATATTTAATATGAACCTGGAATTAAATTCATAAATTTGGCTGACTGACTAGGACAGAAAATGTAGTGTGGACATGGAGGTATCTTTCTCATTCTCTCAGGCAGGAACTTGTATTTCCAAACCCTGTTTTTACCAACAAAGCACGTTCTTGCCCTGTTTTTCAACTCTGAAATGCAGTGTCACCCACTGGTGTTAAATGGGATCGCTGACAAGATCAGGAGGAATGGTAACTATGTTAAGAGAAGATAGGGTGTAAGATTATTAGATATTCGAGTTACTTGGATGAAATGCGAGCTCTCGTTTCCCATGACAGCATATCTGGGTGGCATTCATTCATATCAAGTTGTGAATGTGATCTGTTTACCAGAAAGCTATTGTTGGACTATGTGGTTGAGTAATATTCGTTGTGACCAGTTTGTGGATTGCTTGTAATTGAAGGCATTGCATTTTGCTGGCTTGAAGGCTTTTCTGAGTTGATCATTCTGATTTCTCTGAGCCTTCAGTGAGCAGTGAAGGGACTACTCAGTGATAATTTTCATTTCATCGATTTCCGACCCGTTCAATCCGTGTGAGCTGGCAAATTTGAAAATACGATCCGGTCCTTATCCACGTTTTGGTGACAATTTCTGATCCGTTCCAATCCAGTCAGCGGATTGACCTACTACCCGTGGGTTGAACCAATCCGTGACATGCTCTACAGCGTAACCTGGCAATGTGTGCAATGTTTGTCCCTGGCAGTGCTTGTTTGCGAACTTCAGTGCTGTGTGACACGTAATATCCCGGAATACTGCAATCGCATCAGAAAGAGGTGTGCGATGCATGAGAAGCCGAGCAAAAGTAAAGCACATACTCCTTATTTCCCCTTTCACTTAATCTTGCGGACATAACGGCTCAGCTTTGATTACACATTGGCGCCGGCTGCATTTGCATTCCGCAGTTCAGAAATTGCAGCTGGGAGCTGCAGCTGCGCGCACTCGATAAGCCACGCTGATACGGAGGACTGCAGAGTGCCGACGATCGGCTAGGGCCCGCCGGATTCAGCGGGCGCTCAGCGGAAGCGCGGCCCCACGAACAACGGCTGCCTGGCGCGTGGTGGCGCCTGTGCCAGATATCGGGACACGGGTCAGTTTTAACTGTTTGTCTTTGCAAGGTGCGCTGAGATCGGGCACGCTCAACCCGATTGCAGCGCGCTCTGCAGCGGTACATATCAGCGGCGTTTGTCGGTCGTGCGCAGCTGCAGTTTTCAGCAGCGGTGTTCGGCTGCGTGTCACAGATGTGGCCAGCGCCACTGTTTGATCAAGGCTGAACACGTATATATTTGGAGGGTGCTGTTTATGTAGAAGCATCCCGTGCATTGCCTGTTGCTTCACTCAGCCAACTGGTGTAGAGCATACACCGACTAGTCACGAGTACTGAACAGCAACTCTACCGGGTACAACATGCAAGGAGCACATCTTTTATCACTTTTAAATCACTCCATTTTAGCTGATAATTTGTATATGGGTGAACTATAAAGATTCAGTGCCTTCAAATCAGGCTCATAGCGAGTACGTCTTCCATCATGGATATGTACACGGCAAAATATTGAATAAAGCTTCCCATAACATTTTGCATGTTTTCGAAGCTCTCTGCGATGTTAGCCGCCTCTGTGAATTCCATTCCATGCGGTTTTATACTTTAAATGTGTTCTTAGAACAAAAATGCACGGTGTGCTTGACTAAATGTCAGCTTTCTGTATTTTGGCGACAGCACGCCTCTTGGATTCAATCAGCTACTAGTCCCGCTGCGTTCTGCTGCAGGATGTCCGATACGGGTCTGGCCGCTTTGCCGGCGGATCACTTCCGGTTGTGACGGTTAGGAGAAATGGTAAGAGCCAGTTTTGTCATGAACTACAATGAAGCGTATGTGCCAACTCTGAAACGCATGAAGTTAAACTACTGAATGTTCAACATTCACATTTAACTTCTCTGATTTGTGGAATATCGATGTTGATGAGTATTCACTTTGTCCAAATTTGATCTGGACATTGCCAATCGAAACAGGAATCTTGCCAACAATTCTCAGAAAACGCACAGACCAATCAAGGGCAAATTCAGCTGCTAGCCTTGCATCCGGTCAAGGTCATTTTCAGAGTCGAGGCAGAGTTATTTTCACAAAAATTGAGCTTAAGGAGGGATGATGTTCATCGCGCTACTTGTTATGAATGGCCATTCCCTCAGTTATTTTCCCTCGGAACGGCCTCCACGCTGGCCATCTCTTCTCCCTTGTCGCGGACCAGGGCGAACCTGGTGGATTCCGAAGGTCCACGCACCACGCCCAGCGGCACTCGAGGAACATCTCCTTAATGAAATTCCGCACGTTTTCGCATACAAGTACGTAGTTCGAAATGTGGTGTGTCTACAATCTTCCTGTGGAAAGTTATTGGAAAGTTAGGAAAAATCGTAGCATTTTTCCGCGAAGAAATATCAACCAACTTTATCTTTAAATAAGAGCAAGTTTTTTGAAAATCATTCCGACCAGATACCAGGTTGTTTGTTGTCGAGCATTCCAATAAGACGAAACGCCAAAGTTATGCATGCAATATCTTCAACAACTATTTACAAACAAGTGATACCGAGCCCATGCATCATCATAATCAAGCATACGTCCCTGGAACTCAGGAATGACACAGAGGTTTCCCTTCTGAGATTATACCGTAAGTAGTACACAGATATTATGAAAAATTTGCACTATGTGCCGATCTAGCTTTTGTTAACACCAAGAAACAACAGCTTTAAAGCATGCTGCATTGGATCCGTGCGTCAAAAGCTGTCAAAGGGCGTCTCTGAGTCAGGAGCATAGTTTCACAAGATGGGCTGGGTGACTGAGAGTCCACTTCCGCCATGAAGTTGAGGGGCTGTAGCCCAAGTTGGGGGCTGAACCCCTTCCCCCAACTGAGTAGGAAACTGCACCCATGCTCTGAGCAGTCTGTTGTTCGACTAACCACTCAGAAAACGAGTATCGAACACCTCAGGAGATATGAGCAGTCTGTCGTTCGGCTGGCCAGTCAGAGATCGAGCGTAGAACATCTCATGAGATATAAGAAGTCTGTTGTTTAACTGACCAGTCAGAGACGTAGCGTAGAACACCTCAGAAAATATGAGCAGTCAGTCGTTCGGCTGACCAGTCAGAGATCTGGCATCGAACACCTTGGGAGATATGAGCAGTCTTTCGTTCGGCTGACCAGTCAGAGATCCGGCATCGAACACCTTAGGAGATATGAGCAGTCTGTTGTTCCATTGACCACTCAAAGATCGAGCGTAGAACACCTCAGGAGATATGAGCAGTCTATTGTTTGACTGACCACTCAGAGATCGAGCGTAGAACACCTCAGGAGATAAAAGCTGTCGGGCTCTTCAAGCGTTCACGTTCGATTCCCGCCGCAGCAAACTTTTATTGGCCCCGCTGTTTCCACGCAGAGCGTGGCGGCAGCGCTTACGTCCTTAGAAGTTGCACGTGCCGCTCTAAGACCTGGCCTAAGCATTATAGGTTAATAGAGGCCTCAATTCGAGTCCCTAAGCCCTCTCACGCAAGCAGTCTCTCTCAGTGCCCCTGAGGGAGAATCCCTGCATCGGGGCCCGCAGCCATAAAACGCGTCCCGGCCGTCATCAATAATAGATCAGAGCCCCAGTAACAGCGGTGCCGATCGCCACTGGATTGGAAGCTATGGGGACGTTTGAGCACGCACGTGCCGAACTTTGTCCGGCGTGCCGGCGGCGGCGGCTGGGGCGGAGCGCCTCCGTGACCTGCACTTCCGACAGCGACCGGCGGGCTGGGACGACCAAGGGGCACGCACGGTCCGGCGGCCCGGCGGGGCACGCGCGTCATTGTGCCCGCCCGGCTGCGCCGGCCGCGAAGCAGAGGCAGGCGATGACGTGGCCCTTTCGGACCCAGACCCTGTCAGTCCCGTCACTCCGCGCGGGAGCTGGAGGGTGGCGTCGGACGGGCGCGGACATCAAGGGTCGGCCAGAGGTGGGCCGCAGCTCTTCACGACCGGGGCAGCGCGGAAACAGGCACAGTCCAAACTTGACCTGACATGACGCAGCAGATGCTTACATTCAGGTGGAAAGAGCAGCGGGCGATAAACACATCGCAGTCATCAAATGTTTCTGGGTTGTACCGCAAGGCTATGCCATAATTGTTTCAGAAGTTGTTTGCATGATTTATAATCGTCTGTTTATCGATATCAGACTGAGGGCGAAGAAGCTACCGATTTGTAACATATGATCATTGACAAAAAAAGAAATGGTAGCTTCTGCGAGCCCTTTGGTGGCAGTATCTACATACGTCTATCTACAGTATCAGTATCGGTATCTTCTGACGAAGGTGATCAGTCTGCTACGCGACGTTTAAAAAAATCTACATAGGTAAGGCAGTAGTAATAGCCTTATTCCCCGCAAACAAAAACAGAAGAATGGAGGTATATGTGTGTTACATATATATCTCCATTCTGGTTTTTTCCGAAGAGTAGGCTATTGCTGCTGCCTTACCTATGTAAATGATGTTCCTCGCTAATGCACTTAACAACTTCCGGAATTTTCGACACTAGAACATATTGAAGCAAGGATCAGATGTCATGAAATAAGCTCATTTATACCTCCTGGAATTTTCACAAATTAGAGGAACATGCTGATGTATACAACACAGTATCTCTTTTTAATAAATCTGGTTCTCAATGGGTCATGGAATGATTGCATCATGGAACGTTTGTATGACATTAAGGTGCTTCCAAACTAGCCGCGCTAATTTGCCAGTCTAGCACTTATTTGAAGTATTTCAGTCGCCCGAGAGTTTGTGGCGTTGCTGAAGATGTGGCCGTGGCGGTGCTGAACCAAATATCGTTACGTGCCCGTGCTTTTGTTCTTTCTCGTGGTGCCCTGGTATATTTGTCTGCGAGTTTAGCCTGTTGAATTGCATTCACATACTGGGTTATTGCGGTCTTCTTAAGTTGTTCAATTACCAGAGTTATTTCCGAAATAGTTAGTACCGATGTCCGACCTTTCGTATTATGTAGCACAAAACGTTATTCGTGATTTAGGCCTGCGCAGCCTGCGCAGCACTGGTTAAGAGCCAACTGACGACGGTCACACCTGTGAATCGTCCTTACGGACGCCAGATATGAACGGCTCGACGAGTTTGTTTTTCCTGGCCTTGAGAGATACATGGCCGGTGGAGTGATAAGAATTAAATGTTGTTTCTATGGCGTCATGCATGCCTGAATGACCTTAAAATAGTCTGCACGAAATAACCTGCACATCTTCGCGAGCGTATAGCTCAGAAACTAGACGGTTTTAGGGGCTGGAAGGACAGGGCTGTGAACTGCACCGAATGATCTTCAAGATGGTTATTTCAGTTCAAAATTCCAGACAAATGTGAAAGACTGCATTTAATGTCACGTAGTTTGTGACATCAAAAAGTGCGTACAACTAATAGCAAAGGGATGGAGAGTGATTTTTATGGATGTATTAAACCTTGCAGAGCTCTTTCGCCAACACTGTTATTGCCCTAGTATGTTGTGAGATAGTGCATGGGTGTTTGTTACATGCATGTTACATGCATGTTACATGCATACGTGCATGTTACATGCATTTCAGGGTTGTGACGCGGCCCCTAATCAAACATGTCCAAGCCTCTCCCAGTGCATGAGACGCCTTATGTTTGGACTGAACGGAAGTTCTCACTTTCCTTAAAGGGAGTGTGTCTAGTCTTTTCTGTTTTCTAAAAACACAACCCTGCAGGAATTTCGACGCAGCTTTTCATATTGGCAACAGTGAAAAGTCCACCGAAGGCTTCTGACAATCATGATATCAAAAAAATCATCCGCAGTATCGATGGCTGTACGTGCTGTACGGTTGCAAACACAGCTCTCCAGGCTGCTCCAGCGCGGAATGTTGAACGCTGTCAAAAGCCTTCGACGCGTCGTTGTCAGCGTTGTGACTAAGCCACGATCCGTGCTACCGGCTAGCATGTTGGCAGTGCTGAGCATCGCCGACGGTGTGGAGTCACCTCGGCAAAACCATGCTGCTCGGGACATATAACGTGATATTTTGACTTTCACAACAGGAGCGGAGAATTAGTGTGAAAAACGTGCTGGGATCACCCGATAACTTTGTGCTTCCAGCCAAAATTTTGGGCCATCAAAATATCTGGTCAATGGAGCCAAATTTGTAGCAACAAAGGACATCATTTGATGTACATCACAATCCCTGCAATCCTACGTGCACGATGAAAAATCACAATTCGACTAGACACATTCCCTTCGAGCCCACTGCGCCGGCCACTCATGCATTAAGACCTACTTCCTAGCCACCGGGGCCTTACGCATGTCTAGCAAATGATACCTTAGTGCAAACAAAACGTCTGGAGCGAAAATATTTATGATGTTCATAACTCAACACACTGTGCACCTTAAATAATGCTACGCGGTACACTGTTGACCAAGTCTCTGATTAAGCAGACATGCCCTCTAATGGTGAATTCAAGTTTCAGAGGTTGTCATTTCTAAACTCCCACACTTCAAGCTGTAACTCTCACCTGAAGAAAGAAAGCATGTCTGTCGACATGTAAGAAATTTTGGGACTTGCTGCGTGCCATTCGAATTTGATACAGAAGTCAACTGCGTATGCTTAAAATCGTGTTTGATCTTCTTTTAGGACCGCGAAATTCAAAGCGTCAGTATCTCGTCGTCGTATACTTAGAACAAGGACAACCGCTTTCTAATTCAGATGTGAAGTTGACATCCGCATAAAACTTCCTCAACAATAAAGCAGACCATGCCGCATTCCGATCAAAAAGGTCCAGTATTGAGCTGCTGTGTGCATCCAGCATAGCCCTCTCGTCTGTGCCCTCCTGCCATTTGTATTCCTCCTTTTCTGTGTGTGGAGTATTTACAAGTCAGCGATCGCCACACACGATCGCCTCGGTACGCGCCAGGATTCGGGGGTGCGCACTACAGACCGGGGTGCATAGTTAACGAGATCTGCGGATGTGGCGTGTCACCGCGCTTGATGTCTCAGCCAGCGATAACACTTGTCGCTTAGAGCGCTTGGTGGGATGCTGCTTATCTCTTGTGCTATCATGCGTTAGTGCGACCTATAAATTTCAACATTAAGATGCAAGAAACCAATAAACGGTACTTTTGGCCGTGCGACAAAAAAAAGCAAATTTAGGTTGGAAGATATGAGATTTGCGTATGTTTAGTGCTATTTCAGTTTTGGCCTCAACGAACTCTGCGCAAAGACGCGTGCGAGTGCTCTCTTGGCACACAAGGCTCAATGCTACGTTTTAGGTCCCCGTTGAGGGCTTTGTCAGCCCTGAAATGAAAACAGCCGTGAAAGTATCGTCAGACACCATGTGAAAATAGCAGATGTGAGACAGGGCTTAAGGACGGGCTAAAAGCATTGCCATGTCCAAGAATTGGAACAGCCACGCCATGTTAGCATACCACATAGAAAAACAAAAAAAAAATCCGAAACGGACTCCGTCTGCAGCCTGACCGCTCCCACAGATACCCGCTTTGAATGTCATGCTTCTTTCATTTCGGCAACCTTTGCGCTCTGATCGGACACTTTTCACCAGACCTGTTCGGCACAGGTGAGCGCGACGAAGCCCCACCGCGGGAAGCCCCGGGCCGTCGTGGGCCGGGCCGGATTGTGGCGCGGAAGCCCTAAGGTGACCGACGGTCGGGCGTCGCCCGCCTCGGCCGGCGCCAGGCGCTCTGCCAGTGCCGTCCCGCCGGTAGCCAGCCGCCCCCGGGTCGATTCCCTTCCCCGCGCTGACTCACTGGGTGTCATCCCCCCACTGTGCCGAGCTTGTTAGGGCTCACTTGGACGACGGAGGAATCGATCCGCCCGGATTCGCCGTGACCGAAAACACTAGCGCCGATTTAGAAGGTCGTTTAGCGCGCGGGTGAGGCGGCCCCCCGTCGTCATCTGGCTTAGTTGACTGAGAAAAGTACTTTAAATGAGATTCTATGGCCAATTGTGGCCGGACTGATAACTCCAGTTCTGTGTTCTTTGAATGCGACTGAGAACTGTCAGTGGCATGGATAATGTGTTTGAACGCTGCAGCGGGCTTGACGGTCCGTGGTGCTGTTGCCATCCGGCCGCCGAATCTGCACACAGCTGCCCTGCTATGTAAAGCTTTGTGAATTTGCAACACTCAGACAAATCCTGGCAAACTTTCCTGCATCGGGCTGACCTGCAAAAGTTTGCCATACACGTTTGTCTGAAAGGGCCGCGGAATGGTCTTGGCGGCGGATGCCAAGTTTGCTAAACTTTCCAGCTATTGTATAGACCGAAAAAGAGCTGCCTGTTTGTTTCCAATTTCATTGCGTGCGTGCCGCTGTAAAATCTCGCCACAACATACGAACTGGCGCTCCCAGCAGTGTGTTTGTATTGGCAAAGTTGTTTGCCATGCTGTCTTCCAGTTGCGACACCGGGATAAGCAGATCGTTCAAAGAATTCTGCGGAAAGGGGTTAAACTCACATGACTATTGGGAACGATAGGATTTTGGCTCAGTTCTTTTGACATGCAACGTATAAGGGCTCAGTGTTAAGATTATGAAAAATGGTTGGAGGGGAGTATGACCCGACACGAACCGGCATCTAGCCAGCATGACCCGGCCTAAACCGGCGTCTAGCCAGCATGACCCGGCCCGAACCGCGTCTAGCCAGCATGACCCGGCCTGAACCGGCGTCTAGCTAGCACGACCCGGCTTGAACCGGCGTCTAGCCAGCATGACCCGGCCTGAGCCGGCGTCTGGCTCATAAACACGATGCACACTTTCATATCACGCCATACAAGTTTGCTGGCCGCAATCCTGTAAATTTATTTTCAGGTTGGAATTTGTAGCGTAGTCATAAATGGAACGCGTGGTTGAAACTTCTGCTTCCTGACTTCTTTGCTCTTCATGGGGGCGGCGTTGGGTGGGGGGGGGGGGGGGGGGAGTGGGAGGGGAGAAAAGGACCAAATCGGTTCCCAGTCCGTTTGAAAACTAACCAAGCTAGATAACCAAGGTCTTTAATAAAACCAAGACACCAACCTAACCCCAAATGAGGTAAAGACCATCGTAGTGCTTGTCGTGTAAACTGTCCCCCGGTATCACGTTTAAAATAAAACAGAACTTACATTTTGAATAAATCCAGCACAAAGGGTGATCTGGGAACAGCTGTTGCTCAAAAAAGACAGTCTGAGGCCACTGACCTCACGTGACCGTGGGTCATCGGAACTTGACTTACTCGCTGCATCGGGACCCCGATACCTGACTTGATCCTATTAGTACACTTGCGTTGATGGACCGTTCGCATGCTGTAATCCTTCCAACCTTACGTGTCGGTCCTATCCGCTACATCCTTATAACCTGACCAGTGCCGAGACGACCTTTGCGCGTCAAAATGGCCAGAGTTGTCAGCAAAAATTGACAGTTGATTTCTCCGACGAAGCTACATTGATAGATAAAAACTGCAGTCTGATTGAATCGCATGATGCTATGCATGGTCACTGCCCTGGCTTGAACTCTGAGAGATCAGAGATCAAGAGACCTTCTAATCAGGCTGGTACAAATTTGGTCAAGTCGCAATCGTGCATGACAAATTATGCCGAAGTTTGGTCCGAATCCATTGTAAATTACTTGGTCTGGTCGTTGGACGCTCGGAACAGGTAGAAAACGGCCGATACCTGATGCAAGCTTTCGGGAATTACGTTATATCTCCGTGATCTGACATCACACAAAGCTATACTTGGCCCCAGAATGGAAAGAATCAAATTGCGCCCGCGTCCTTTGGGTAGCATATGATAGCATGTCATATCTACCGCGGCCGTTGCTACTACATCAAAAACACCGCGTGATCAGTTTGCCCCCCCCCCCCCGCACCTCCCGCTCCGCAGCCAAACTGATAGGTCCAGATTGGTCCAGATTGACACCTGACCAAGCATGCACGGGTTCAACACACTTGCGACCGGTCGGGTCCGATGCTATACCAGAGGCTGGCATCAATATTCAGAGGTAAATTGTGGGTGTCCGGTGTTGAAAACAGACAGGTCGACAAGTAGCTGAAATATCAACATATACTGATTCGCTCATGAATTAACAATCTCGTGTTCTGTCTGGAAGCTATGGATATTGCTGTTTTTAGGTTTAGCTTCTGTCGAAACTAGGCAAGCACTGCGCTTTAATAGCATCACTCTATGAACCGTACAATGCTAGACCCTCACGTTTAGATCTGAGGTCCTAGGCTGGCTCAACCCGTGACGTGCACTGCTGCGCTGGCTGGCGGCGCAAACACGCCTGCAATGCATCACCGTCTTCACAGCTAGCGAACTTTGTTCACTTTATCTCCCACTTTGGCAGACTTTAACGTTTCTCCTTCCGTGATACATGGATAACGTAAAGCCGAATAGATTTACGAAGCTCGATTCTGGAGAGGCATTCGACGTTCATGCATCCCCTGTTCGCCGTTCCGGTACAAACGCTGGACACCAAAGTTCGGAGCAGCCGCAGCAAAGGGCATGGCGTAAAAATACAGGTGACGGATCACACAGCCGGCGGTCGGTGATAGGGTCATGGCCCCCACGACCCGGGGGGAGGGGGCGGGGTTGCGGCCCGCTCAACCCCGACAATCGCCTCGTCAGGCGCGGCCGTTGTCGGGCCGACGATGTCGACCCGTGACGTCACCATTGTCTGGTCGTCAGGCAGTGGACGGGCGCGCCGCCGGCAGGATTTGCGCCGCGTTATGGCGTGTCGCGAGTGCTGAATCACAAATCAGCGGGGGATCTTCGGCTTGGAAGAGGCCATTGATTTCGTCTCTGTTGTGAGGTATGGTTCCTGTGACATGGTCTGTCTCCCAAAGTGGTGCTGACCACACGGATGGATGATGATGCAATTGTGCTGAGGCTGATGGAATTGCATTCTTTCCGCAGTGTCAGCTTAAAGAACTGCAGCCTTGATATTCATATTTCCATTCGTGCCCCATCTTGTGCTGTCTGATGATGGAGGCACCCATGCACCCATTGGCGGAGCACGTTACTGAACTTCCTGTCTTAGGCTATGTTATGCCGTCAAAATGCAAAAATGGCCCAATCTACCCAAAGCGTACTGGGAGCAGGACTCTATCACTCCCAGTTGGGGTTCCGAGTATGCGTATACTCGTTATGTCATATATTATAAGAACATCGCAGGCACTCGTGTAGAACGTAATGCCTTGGATAACATTGACTTACAGTCACATCGCCTGTAATTCCGTGGCCAGGGTGAAAGAACGCCTCACAGGCATCCGAGTCCAGATTTTACGAAAACTTAAGTGTCGGATAGGCTGATCAGGCTGTGGACGGTGGTTAATCTGGATAGCATATTTCATGAGGGCTTCGTTACATTACAGGTGCATAGTCATCATTGGTCACCCAAGTGCTTTAGCTAGGATTAGTTGTGCTACTGTGCTAAATATGTTTGTGTTCAGTTATCTGTTTAGTTATATGTGTTATAATTACTGAATGAGCCAACCGATATATCTTCAGTTACCTACGTTCGTATCAGTCACCATGTGGGGCTATGCCGCACCAGGCTATGGCAAAGCCTTTTTTGTTCACCCTTAAATTTTAGTTTATCCATACACTAGATTCTGTTTACCAATTTGTTATGCATTTTGCGTGTACCATGTTTAGAGCAGATTATTACACATTTTGTCGCCATAAAGCCCGGACGATTTACGTTTAGCAGGTGCGTCAGTCACGCCGACAGCGGCGGTCCGATCCCAGAGATCCCAGCCACGGGGCATTACAAGCGGTGCGGGCGCCGATCCGGGCGGCCGGCAGCGCCATCTCGCGGTCATCGAGCGAGCCTCGCGGCGGCGGCGGCGGCGGCGGCGGCGGCGGCGCAGACAGGTCAGCCGGAGCGGACACTCGCACTGCCCGCCCAGCGGACTCCGGTCCGTGACCGGCAGCTGCGGCCCGACCGGTGTCCGCCCGCCGGTCCGCTGCTGGGCAGCTGTTGTACGAAACAGGCGCCCTGACCGCCGCTGCGCTGTCTTGGCAGGGCGTTATTCGACACCGCTGCATGGGGCGTCGGACCACGGAGGAAGAGCTAGCCCCTGTCCTCTGCAGGACCGGGCTGTGCACGTTCTCGATGCCGGAGATTCATCGATCCCGGTGAGATCATGTAGGCTATGAAAGCAGTTCATACTCCTGGTTTGTCAGCAGCAGGAATGTACATCCACTTGCGCAAAGACTTTCATGATCTCCTCAACAATTCAAATAGCAGAGATATATGCGTAACTTGCACGTAGGATTTAAGAAGGTGAATGCGAGGCTAAATGGAGACTCAGTCAAACACTAAATACTCACAATGCCTGGTAGCGTTGCCATTCGGAGGGGCTCCACTGCGCCAGGCGCAAAACATGCAAACCCTCGCCATTAAGTCTCAGTGTTGACACTGAACAGCTCCCCATCGCGGCCCTGCCTAACTCTCCACTGTTGAACAAGCTGCCGCACAACGACTTCCGGTGAGTTCTTGAACCAGCAACCACCATTGTTAGTGCAGTGCCCTCCGGCCATGGTCGGCATGGGTCGGAATGTGCCCGAGCGCGTACAGAAGTTGAATGTTTTTGCTATGGGCGACGTGGACATGGCATTCGAGCTTTCAGACCATAGTGCGGTGCCTATGAGGGATCGTGATATTGCATCAACAATCGTCGGTAGTGTGTCGTGGCATGCAGCATGCTTTTAATAATCCTTTTTATCAGGAATCAATGTATTTGTCTCCGAATAGTACTGATATGATTGATAATATTAACTGATAGCATTGATTATCGAATAGTACAGTATTTGTTTGTATTCTGATCAACCATTGTGTTCGTATGGGCCGGTTGCCTTAATGGACTACGGGGAGATTCGCTCCGGTTCCACGGCAACAATTCCGCGTCAGCTGATGATTGGTCCTTCACTCCAAAGATATTCAAGAAATAGCCGCAAAGCAAATCAAAGTAACTAAATTAAACACAAAGTAATAAGAAAATACTAGTGGGTCAACCGCTCTACACATGTGTGTAGTAACAGGGGAGGGGGTCATGCTCCACGCTTCAAGGTGGCGGGCCGGCGATATAAATTGCTCCCTCCCCTCCCCCACACGGATTTGAGTTGCGTTTAACTTACTATTTTTCTACCTTAAACATGCATACCGAATTACCTGGTTCACCAGCCAATTTCCTCAAGACGCGTCATCTTTTTCGTTAGCCATCGCTTAACATCAGCGCCTTAGTGTCGTGACCAAGGACTCGCGGCCCATGGAGACTGCAACGCCAGGCGTCGAGGCTGTGATTGCTCGGACTTGCGAGCGTGCATGTTCAAAACCATAATAAATAATTTTTCCCAGTAAGCACTTCTGTATGAATATTGAAAATTTCAAGACGAACATGGATTAGCCATGTCAATCGGACCCATTTCTATCTACAATCTACGTTCAGGGCAGGGGTGTCGATTTTTTGTGAATATTGGGGGGCCGAACTGAAGGGCCGACAACTCACCTCGCCCCCCCCCCCCCGTTTGTCACCGGATTTAGCCCACTTTATTTTGATGAAGCGCAATATCTGTTTTTCATCTTGTATAATTTATGAAAGCTTTTAATTTAAGCAATATAGAAGCCACGCGGGGTTGGACTCAGGGAGCAGGCACTGGACGCGCGCGCCTCTTCTGATCGGCACGTGAAGGCGCCCCTTTAGAGGTCACCTTAGGACGCCGATGGCGCTCTTCTATGACGGTCATGAGAGGCGGCACGCATTTTGATTGTGGGGGACAGGGACAGGATAAGCCATGAAGGAGTTAGGTCATCCCCATATTCCAGAGCTTTTCACGTTAACCTCACAAACTATTGCGTGTCCTACGGCGCTAGGTATATGGAGTTTATTACATCGTTATCCGTCACATGTTGCGATTTTTTACTTGTGGTGAGAGCAGCCATGACTTTTTCTTATGAGAGTGGTACGAGACGCCTCTACGCAGAAAGATAAAAGAAGATAGCGTTTGTGTTATGATCATCTTTTACATATGTTTCATGATAGTATTTCAGCTAAAAACATTACGGGCCAAGCCAACATTAGGGGGGGGGGGACATCTCAACATCGAGGGGGGGGGACAGGGCCTTCACAAAAGAATAAAAATCGACACCCGTGGTTCAGGGGTTCTCACTATCTCTGAAGAATACAGAAAAAATCAGAAACTGGAATTTGTATGACAATTATTGGAGCACCTGTGACACCCAGGAATGCTGTTACGTTAATGAGGATTCCTGTGCTGATCCGGGACCAATGGCGCGGGTCAGAAGGCCTCCCGCGGCAGGGAGGGGAACAGTGTGATATGCTGTATCCTTCTAAAGGCCCCGGATCGACCAGGGGATCTCGTCCCGTGTTTTTAGAATGCCAGCCGAAAGACACCTTGCGATTGGACAGAATGGCCGTTCAACCCTTGACCGGGTACGGTAATGTGCCCTTAGTGACTCAAGGGGCTACCTGCCGGGAAGGAAATACAGGGTCTCACTTTTGGCAGTTGGTATTTGAAGCTTCCGAATTTGTTGCTGCCCAAAACGCTGTGACAAAGCTTATCTCTAGAAAAGCAGCCGGCGAAACCTAGGTGCGTGAAGACTCTGGCGCGGTGCGGGCCAGCGATTTGCATCCAAATTATGACCAGACCATGTCCCGGTTGTATTTTGACATCATGTGCAGACAGATGTTTCGCCAATGACGCAATACGCCCACCCGCTTGTTGAATTTAGCCTCCCTAGGGAAAAGGATGTTGAAATGAACGAATAATCGGGGAAGCTGGATAGCCTTGTTTCCAGAATGGCACAGGTGAGTCGAAAAGGCCAGCTTGTGCACCAGTGAGAAACAGCTGCAGATGTGCACATAGCATAGCAACCATGACATTTAGTTGCTTCCAACATATGTTATGTGAATTAAGAGCGGACAATAACCTCCATCTCTACATCCGTTCACCGGGTTTGCTTTCCACAAAAAGCTCCCGACGTATACCCTGAGTCTGGCCCCCTTCACTTTTTGAAACGTTCCTACGCCTATGTTTCTGTACAAATAAATAATGACAAAACCGCTGTCCTATTGGCCACATCACAAAGCTGTTATACTGGTACAGATTTTTAGATGAGGCGTTAAGATCAACAGAAACGTCTCTTCGGATAAATGTTGCTACTTAAATTTGTATGATGTTTGACACGTCGTTCAAGAAACTTGTCAGCTTATCAAGAAAGACTATCTCCGTTTATGAAACGTATCAGCGGCTTGAATGCGGCAGCGGTGCCTGTCGTATAACACAAAGGCTGTGCGCATGTACTGAATTTATCCCCACAATGGTAATGCGCGTGTATCCGATGGCCTTTTAGGGTTTAAATGTGGGGCAGGAGATGGTCGCTGCACTCCGTCATCCCTCCCTGAATGACCAGATACCCCTCCCTCTCACTCCCCCACAGCCATTTTGACCCCGTTCTAACCGCGTCACATATCGCAGCCGACTCGCTATATTTTGTCGTGGCTGTTTATTTGATGGCGAGATTGAAGTGACATAACTCCGGGGAGGAATCCGGATTTTTTGCACACGCCCGGGTGGGGGTCAAATTGACCCTCGGAAGGTTTTTCCAGAATGGTTTCCGAACGGCACGGTGTAGCCGTGCCAAATTTTGCATAGTTGTAGATAATTTAATAGTAGATCGTTTACTAGATAAAATTTAGATGTACCTTGTAAGGTCGCTGACCTATGGTAGGTCAAAGTCAGGCCATGGTTTCAGCAAAGTCAATTTTTGGGGGAATCCTTAAATCTGATGCAACAGCGGAATGTTAGACGAAGCCCTACCATCTTCGAAATGCTTTCTTAGGCAACACAAATATTGAATGAACAAATTGCCTTGGCCTAAGGTCAGATATAAAGGTCAGACCAAGGTCAAAACCAACCTGTTGTATTGTTTTAGGGCTTGCTGTATGGGATAGTTTCTGGTGCTCATTTCGAAATTAATGATAGCAGGAACCGCATGATGCATCTTCCATTGAATTCCTAGAGGTCAAAATAGGTCATTAGCCTAAAATGACCCAGTTCAACATTTTGTTTTTAGCAACATACTGCCTAGCATAATCTTTGTCGCTTATTCAAATGTAAAACTCGGAGCAGTCTTGTATGATTTTGGTCACCATGACCTTCAAATGGTCAAAAAAGGTCGCATACCTTAAATGGGCATGTGACCTTTTGCTTAGAAAGTTATCTAGGTTCCGGCGGCACCTCAGAGACCAACCTGGAATTCGACCTTGTTTAACCTTATTTAACTCAAAGTTCATGACCCAGAAACCTCAAACTTTGACCTGAGTGAGTTCACGTATAGGTCAACACACTCTGTAAATTTGGTGTTTCTAGCTCCCTTAGTTCCCGAGATCTCAGTTAGGGTCAAATTGACCCCTCCACCCGGGCGAAGGGTATCTAGCCGGCCGCCCGGGCGCGTGTTAAAAGGTCAGGCAAATCTATATTTGGGATCGGTCACGTCATTGGGATGTCTCAATGTCCCTCCCCCTGCCGAGTGCTGGGACATTTTTGCCGCCACGCAAGGGTGAGACTGGTGTTCTGGGTATTCGGAAGGCGTTCTAGATGAGCGTCGTCCTCTGCTTGTGAACTAGGTGCCGCTGAAACTGTCTGGTGGCATGTGTACGTATGTTGCACCTAATATGCAGTCGGGGAATGTTTGATCATACGCTCATGCCTTTAGGTTATGAAAACGAGAAGTAATTTTCGCCACTTTGATGTCCTGTTAAGTGAGAATTATTGGCGAGCATACTTGTAATATGATAAATAATATGATGAACCTTTTTGTTCTGACATTCATGCAAAACTGCACTCTTGACAGGCAACAAGCTGTGTTAAGTATCTTAGCACCCAGTGGCTTACGGCAACTTAGCGTGCTTTTTCTGGAATGGAAATCAACAGATTTCGTAAACTTTAGATACTTAGATTTACCAAATTCACTGTTAGATTTTTAAAAAGTCCTTAATGCGGAAGGCGATTGGCACAGATCCATTCCATAAATTTGTCCAGGAAGATGAACCGAGTCGGACTGGCTTGAGGAATCCAGGAAAAAGCGCATTGGCGAACGCATTGAATCTGGGCTAGACGATTGGACTGGACCGGATCCTGAAATATGCAAGATATGGGGTATTCTAATGCTGAGGTTTATCGCCTGTTTTTATTTGTGTTTGGTGAAGTTGTTTACATTAAGCGTATGTCTTCGACAGGACATGAAGCTAGGCTGCGAGAAAAAGTAATTAAAAACATAAATTATGCGCCTAACGATAAACCACACTTACACAAATTGGAAACGCAGCTTGCAAAGCCTTGTAATGCATACACTTCACACAAACTAGCTGATTTTCCTGTAAGCAGTACGAAGCTTCCGGTGACGGCATATGTGATATTTCTGCAGAAAGTAGGATGGGATGATTGGCGAAGGAGTTCCGCGGCCGCTGTCTTTCGCCAGCAGTAATCCGTCGAGTTTCGAATGCTCTGAGGTGTTTTGAGGACGTTCTCGCTCACCCTCCCAGCAAAAACAACCGGCGTGGAGTACGGGACGGAAGCGACTAGCGCTCCCTAATTGTCGCCAGCGTTGTTCATAAACACCTGCCAAGGCCTGAGCACCTCATTAGTGGGGCAGCAGTCTCGTTATTCTCCTCTCCCACGGGTACGTCCCTACACAGAACGAGTGTGCCGGGCGCTCGCGGCTCGCTCCCCGGCGTGATGTATCTCACTTTCCGCCGGACGGCTGTGCCCGGCCCTCGCGGCTCGCTCTCCGGGAGCGGTGTGCCTCATGCTCCGGACGGATGTGCCCGGCCCTCGCGGCTTGCTCTGCGGGAGTGGTTGCCTCTCGCTCCGGACGGCTGTGCCCGGCCCTCTAGGCTCGCTCTCCGGGAGCGGTGTGCCTCACGCTCCGGACGGCTGTGCCCGGCCCTCTAGGCTCGCTCTCCGGGAGCGGTGTGCCTCACGTTTCGGACGGCTGTGCCCGGTACTCTAGGTTTGCTCTCCGGGAGCGGTGTGCCTCACGCTCCGGACGGCTGTGTCCAACCCTCTAGGCTCGCTCTCCGGGAGCAGTGTGCCTCACGCTCCGGACGGCTGTGCCCGGCCCTCTAGGCTCGCTCTCCGGGAGCGGTGTGCCTCACGCTCCGGACGGCTGCACATAGCTCTCGAGGCTCGCTCCTTCGGCACCGTGCACCCGGACGAGGCTGAAGTAGAGACGGGAGCGGTGCCCACATCGCTTCAGGTCCAGCTTCATAATTACGCGGACCGATAGTGCTAATAACTGTCCCCTAGTAAATTCTCGCAATCTTTCATTCACGAGTACAACTAATTTGCAGCAATCGCATCTTGCAATCATTTCAGCGTTTTTATCAGCCATAAAACGATATGACGTACCTATCAAGCTTCATATTTCCTTACCAGCGATATTCAAAATGTGATATTAAAGGCACACTGAATCATGGTTTGAATGCTTTGGTCGAAGTCGCCTGGCCGAACAGCGTGCGAAACCGGCTTATTGGGTGACAGGAGACGCTTACACCTAGTTACAGCGGTACACGAACATACCACGCATTGACGGATTTGACACAGTGAGAGTTTCTCGGCCCCAGCGGAACCAAATAATATGACCGAGATGTATGAATGTGTGGAGACGATGAGAAATAACCGGGTTTCGTGTTCGGAACAGTGAGATAAAGTTCATTAACCCGATCCTTTTCGAGAACTTGGCTCATTTCAGCGCGTGGGATTATGGAGATGAGAGAACGGATAAGAACAATTGCCTCCTACAGTTGAGACCCCAGGCTTCCAGGGATCTCGTCCCGCTACCAGATACGCTTTGAAGGTTGAACCTAAGCATTTCATCTGCAGCCAGGTTTATATTGAAGATGGCCTGGTTCGACCGCGCACCAACACGAAGAGTTTTCGGTTTACCGATATCGGCAGCGAGCACTGGATCAGTCCTGGCGATACTACGGCGGTTCCTGGGCTGGCCGAACAGGATGTTTGTCAGTGCAGGGCAATATCAAACCCGTTTGAATACATTGAGATTTGGTGCCAGTAGCGGCAGCAGACAGACTTCGTCGGTTCACAGGCCGGTGCTCATACGTCCGTGATGATGCTGCCAATGCATGCTGCCAATCTTATCACGACAAGATTTTGTGGTTCCTAGGGTGTCAAATTTCATGAATTGTTGGGGGCCCAACCAAAGGCGCCACAACCTACCCCCTCCCCATTGCTCTCGCCGGATTCATAACACCTTAGTTTGATAAGAGGCAATGTACGTTTTTAGTTTTTGCATCAGTAAAAAAGTCTTCAATCTAAGCAGCATAGTAATCATGCAAGGATGAATCCCGGGAGCAAGCACTGGACGCATGCGCCTCCTGTGATTAACAAGTGATGGCGCCCCTTCTGAGCCCGCCTTAGGCGCCGAGGGGGCTCTTCTATGGTGGCCATGGAAGCTGGCACGCATTTCGGTTGTGGGTAAAGGGATAGGGTTGGCCATGGAGGACTCGGGTCGCCCCGTATTCGAGAACTTTTCGTTTTCGCCTCACAACGTATTGCTTGTTTATGGCCCCAGATGCGCTAAATTTGTTGCATCGCTTGTCGCTCATCTGTTACAGCCTTTATCTGGTGGCGAGAGGAGCCACGGCCTTTTTCGAGGGGAGGGAGGGTTCCAGTGTGGGTAAGTGAGCAGCTATACACAAGAAACATACAAGGTAAACAGTGGAAGGTAAACATCCGGCTACATTAACATCCAACTAATGGGTTTGGCCACCAAGCCATCCGGCCAAATAACACACCCTACTCCCATTTTCTTTTTGTTCTTGGATTAGGTGACAGCAGCCCCCCCCCCCTCCACCTGTAAAACAGCGCTGCTTTGTGAAGATTTGCGAGTAGTGGTGTAAACATGTGGTCTAAATTTAGTGCCGCACCACATTTGTCAACTTGATTTTTTGCCATGATATTAGCGATTCACATCGGCCAGTACTTGTAGGGAATTTAGGCTGAAAAGAAAACTGCTTTGATCAGATGCATAAAAACGCGCTGTAAAAACAACGATAAAGATGATTTTACTGTCACTGTGGTGAAGAAAATGTGCGTGCTATTAACAGGACCACCACATGCCTGTTCATTTTCAAGACGCGCTCCGGTCGGGGATCAATTCGATCTCTTCCCTTCCAAAGGTTTTCCAAAATGCTTTCCGACCGGCGCTCTATAGCCGTTCTGACCTTAGTAGGTGCACATCTATATACGACAGGCATACGCTTCTATGGGGAGGTAAACACCCGGCTGCATACGAGACTAAGTTTTTAACGACGGCTTTGCAAAGCTGTAGGCAGCTGAATAGCGGATCTTCAGGCATGCCAAGAAATATGTGCATGTTCAGCTCATTTACTAATGACAGGTCGAAGCCGGACCTTCGCTGTCTGCAAAGACAATTCCTGTGGAAGCGTTCAATCTGATGCGACAACGGAGTGTTAAACGAAGATATAAATCTCTGAGATAGTTTCGTAGACAATCAGCCAATTGAGATTAGGCATCTATCGGCGCATCTGTCTCTCCATCTCTTTTTTTACCGGGAATTAGGCTATAAGTATTCTTTTATCTATTGTGTCGAATTCCATTGAGCTTTCGTCAGAATGAGGGTCAGATCGAATCAAAACCAGCCTGATTTTTGTTTAATGAACGTGCCTTTCCAAGTAATTGTTATGTTCCTTTCAAATTTATTGATTGCAAGGATGTCAACAGGCATCGTAATGGAACTTCTTGCAGGTCGGAGGCCGTCACCAGCATAAAACTACGCCCATCAACCGTTTGTTTACTACCGATGCGGCGCAACCGTTCCGACCGATGTGACCTAGAGTGAACAACAGTGACCTTTTGCTTAGAACAGGTATCTCTGGCAAAGGCGGTTGCATGAGGAGGCCTAGAGGCAGTTCTGAAACCGATCTGGAGTTGGACCTTATCTAGCCCAAAGGTCGACTGGTTTTTACCTAGTCTATCTAACAATTTGACACAAGTTCATACACACACTTCCCTACATTGAAAATGTACTGTTTCTGTCTATGTTTTTTTTTATCTCAGCGGGTTAAATTGACCTCTTCTCCACCAAGCGCGTCGCATTCAACCCGCCACCGGCGCGCGTGGAGTGTATTACACACGTGTGTCACCACCGTCCGACACACTGAAGACGCCATAAAGCCTACCAACACCCTCACCTTAATCCAAACAGAAAAGGCGACCAGATGTAAGATGGCGTCACTGGGCCAGCCGGGCGTGTCTCCTTGCGCTGGTTCGCGCGGAGACGCGCCGCCCGCCCCAGCTGCTCCACGCTCGGGGTCAGGTGCTGTCCGCAGCCAGCGGTCGCACGCGGCCACCCCGGGCCGACCCGAGACGGCAGTGGCAGTCGGATCAGGTCCCCCTCATGAATTATGGAGGCGCCATTTAGGCGGCCACTGGTGTTCCACACCGGCCGCGCCGTCTCCGGTTTCGGTGGTGCCGAAGCCGGCTGCTGACTGCCAGCAGCGACTGGACGGCTCGCTCCCACGAGTACGTTCTAGTTGGCCTGCATGTGACCCGGTTCCAGGTGACCCCACAGTGACTGGGCGGCCCCAGGTGACCCCCATGCCATGCCCGGCTCCAGGTGAACCCCACAGCGACTGGGCAGCTCGCTCCCACGAGTACGTCCCAGTTGGGCTGCATGTGACCCGGTTCCAGGTGACCCCACTGACTGGGCGGCTCGCTCCCACAAGTACGTCCCAGTTGGGCTGCAGGTGACCCGGCCCCAGGTGACCCCCATGCCACGTGCGAGCCCACGAAAGACAACTGATGCTCTGTTACAAGGCGTGTTCCTGCCGGACATGCTGAGGATGTGTTGCTGGCTGGGCAGGGCCAAGGACGTACCTGAGGGAATCAGTTTGTGGGCTGAACAGATACAAATATCGAAATATACCCGTAAAACACGTCAACATGACGGATTTTCCATGGATTTGGCCCACTTTCATCTCAATCGCTTTTTTCCTTGGGAAGGGAGAAAGAGCTGCAGCCCCTCGCCAACTGAATGGGACACTACATCCCTGGCAAAAGCGGCGCTTTTGCCATCAGTGTTTCGTGTATATTTGTTGTCTGCAAGTTTTCTAATAAGACGGCAGATAAGGAGGAGGAGGGGGAGGAGGAGGAGGAGCAGGAGGAGGAGGAGGAGGAGGAAGAGAAGGAGAAGAAGGAAGAAGAAAAGGAAGTGCAGGAAGCTAGGAAGTGCGGATCTATCCCGTTCTCCAATCCAAGGCACAGCCTTTTGGAGAGAATTGCCATGGCTCAAGTTAAGTCCAAAAGAAAATGGGCTTATCGCCGTTGTCAGAGAAGGCGAGGCAATAGTCTTTTGGAACCCGAAATGCTTTGTACGGAAACACGGCGCTAAAATTGCTGCCACAAATGTTGTTGCAGATATGTTCAGACATGACATGAAAGGGCGGTTAAGGCCAACGACTGGTGGATTTGCAGATTATTACATCTGTATCTTGCGGAAACATGATAATTACATTCAAACGCTTCTAATTTCGTAACCCATTTTGTAAAATTTGAACAGTGTAATGCCTGAAAAGCTTACACTTCTCTACGAGTAGATTCACTACCAACAATTGTTCCGTATATGGCAAAAACTAAGAAGTAAGCCTGACGTTGAGAATTGCACTTGTTTGGCCATAATGCTTAGCGCCATACTCCAGCCCTGCCCAACTTTACGTCCAACCATTGATTCATGCCATTATTTAGTTACTATTCCCCGATTTAGAAAAACAAATGTAAGGTATCAGGTACAAATGGCTTGAGCCATGCTAATTCCAGGCTATATTTCCAAGTACTCTCTTATGTAGGCTTGTAAGCGGCTCAGCGCCATCACTCTTTTTGTTTTAGTTGGGTTTTCTCAGTGACACAGTCCTATCGAAGAGCTCTGTGTTAATGAACGATGCTGAGTTATCGAAGGATGCTGAATCATCGAGGGGCGCTATATTAGCGAAGGCTATTGCGTTATATGATACTGTGTTATCGAAGTACAATGGCTGTTGAAGGAAGAGTGGCTGGACCGAGCGAAAGTCAGCCTACAGTGAGCAGTGTTGAATCAGGCGAGACCTCCGTGCCATTTATCTCGCAGCTGCGTCGGATCCTTCATCGAGGCGTCACGTGCTGTTGCGGTTGAATAACCACGGGTCACCGCGTGTGCGACCTAATTTATTGGCTCACTGTGATTGGGTCAACCACGTAAGTTAACATCTGTATTGCTTCACACCAGCCAAAAATTCCGCTTACAAAATCGGCTTTTCAACCCTATAGATCCATGACGACTGGCGCCTTGCTTTTTTATGGTTTGTTTTCGGCCGTAACACCTGAAATTAAAACAGTCATTATGAAAATACCGTCATCGCATGCGCGCCACCCCATACCGCGCACCGACCAGGACATATTGGCATGATGAAAACACCGCCATCGCATGCGCGCCACCCCATACCGCGCACCGACCAGGACATATTGGCATGATGAAAACACCGCCATCGCATGCGCGCCACCCCATACCGCGCACCGACCAGGACATATTGGCATGACAGCTTCATGGGAAAGCTGAGAAAGGAGAATGCGAAGTGATCGGGGAATTATGCCGCAAGATGTTAAGCGTTTGACTTGAAACAGGATATCTGCCTACCCAATTTCTGTCAATTATTTTCATTTTTCTGGGTCAATAAAATGTCGCTATGTGTTGCGTTACCAAATGGCAGCATCAGGATTCATTGAACTGCTCCTTTATGAACAGCACTCCTCTGCTCAGGAGGTTTTCGGTGTCTACGCGCGGCGGAGCTCCGCGGTAATATTCGTTTTTTACACACGGTTGGAGCCTCGTGCTTGTAATGCCCCGTAGAGAGTGACGCAGTTCCTTCCTAACACTACTTTGCAGCGCGCACGGTTTGATTGGGAGGGGCCTCGCGACTGCGGCACATCATAAACAGGGACATTTCCAGCCCAATTAAGTTGCTCGAGGTCATGAGGGCAGCAGAAATGAGCCGTAAAACCCGCCTGACTAATTCGAATGCGGTCATTAACCGGGACACGATCTTCATAACGGAAAGACGGCCGAAAAGCTTAGGCATACGACTGCGTGTTCCCAGATGATGCACAAACCGAGGCCATCGCCGAGCACAGAATGAAGACGACCGTTGGAGCATATCCGCCCGCAATGTCATTCAGCTTACTCATCACCGAGCGCGGGATGATGGCACGACTGTTGGAGTACAACCGCCCGCGATGTCACCCGACTCACTCAAGCTACAAGCGACAGCCAGGTTACGCCTCGACTCCCAGCTCCAACGGAGGCTGTCTTGCAGGTCACCCGACACCCCCTGCCCCTCCGCGGCACCCCGCCCCAGGCGACCCTGGGGCCTCGGAGGTGTTGATGGAGAGGAGGGCGGCGGCGCAGGGGGGCTGCAGCAGGCGCACGTGCGCCGCTGCAGGCACCATTAGGTGGCGGGCGGCGCGGCCGCGTTGCATAAGTGGCGGCCGCGACAGGCGAGGGCCAGTGATGGACGGGCCGCGGGACGCCGGTCCGATGTCGGCTCAGTGCGCCGGCTCCGGGCCGAGCCGTCCGCTTCGAGGCCGGCCGGGGTTGTTGGCTCTGGATACGGGGCGGGGCGTCGGCCCTTCAGACAAGCCGAGGCGTCTAAAGAGCCGACGACGGACTTCCTGGGGACGGACCACCACATGCACGCAAAAAGGCTGCTTCGGATTAACGCAGACTTAACAACGCATGCCGGTGCTGAATGCGATAAACCGCCGTCTGTCCACGAAGACTCAGAGGCCTCTGCACCTGGGTGCCTCGTGGGACGAGCAACAGCGGGCTTTGACGCCGGCGCTCACCACAGTTGGCCAGCGCCGCCTTCACAGAGAGACGGCGCCGCGCCTGCAAGTGGTTTTTACGAGTGTCGGCGCCAGATGTGTGCGTGCGGAGAAGGGCCGCCGGACAGCCTCATAAACACCCGACCATCGGGTGGAGGGGCGCGGGAGCCCCCAGCAGGCGTCCGGCCAGCTGAACTGAAGCGGTCGCTGACGTGACCGCTGAGTCCGGGTCCGCACCAGGCGTGACCGGTGGGCGCCGCTGATACACCCGCTCGGTGTATCAGCCGGGGCCCGCACCCGGCCTGCCCGGCGGACGCTTCTGATGCACCCGCTGGGTCGGGGCCTGCACCCGGCCCCGACCGGGCGGGAGCCGCTGATACACCCGCTGGGTCTAGGCCCACACCTGGCCTGACCGGTGGGCGCCGCTGATACACCCACTGGGTCCGGGCCCACACCAGGCCTGACCGGCGGACGCTGCTGATGCACCCGCTGGGTCCGGGCCCGTACCCGGCCCTGACCGGCGGACGCTGCTGATACACACGCTGGGTCTGGGCCCACACCAGGCCTGACCGGCGGACGCTGCTGATACACACGCTGGGTCTGGACCCACACCAGGCCTGACCGGCGGACGCTGCTGATACACACGCTGGGTCTGGACCCACACCAGGCGTGTCCGGTGGGCGCCGCTGATACACCCGCTGGGTCTGGGCCCACACCAGGCCTGACCGGTGGGCGCCGCTGATACACCCGCTGGGTCTGGACCCACACCAGGCGTGACCAGTGTGCGCCGCTGATACAGCCGCTGGGTGTATCAGCCGGGGCCCGCACCCGGCCTGCCCGGCGGACGCTGCTGATGCACCCGTTGGGTGTATCAGCCGGGGCCCACACCCAGCCTGCCCGGCGGACGCTGCTGATGCACCCGCTGGGTGTATCCGCCGGTGCCCACACCCGGCCTGCCCGGTGGGCGCTGCTGACACAGGCACCGTCAGATGAGCGAGAACGATAACGCGGCTCATGCGGTGGTCGCCTTTGTTTGGCCACGGCAGATCCATCAGGACGGCCAGTCTGCAGCCTGCGGCCAATGACGCGGCAGCTGCCTAGATTGCCAGCAACTATCGACCCAGAATAGAGTTGCTTCTCCTCTGGCTGCCGATGACGAGTCGCCACACAGTGGCCAGAGTATTCCCGGTCAGACTGCCAGCGCCGTATCGATGTAGATTGTGAATGAATGCGTTTAGATGCCTTCGTTCATAGCGACAAAATAGTGACTCACCGACGTGTCATGCCCGCGCAGGCAGGGGCGTCGCTTTATATACTTTCAGGGGGCCTGAGCACCCCCTCCCCAAACCCTGACTTGAACCCCCCCCCCCCCTCCCCAACGCTCCTCTGAGCCCCTTGAATTCATATGAGCAAAGGGGGATCCTGGGCCAAATAAATACGGAAGAATTAGCTGAACTATTGGCATATCAGGTAGTAGGTAGCTAAGTACATCACAATAAGGATCATATTGATGTTATATCTAACAGTATCCTGTAAGTGCGTAATGATTTTTGGGATGCTAACTCCTTCCTCTGTTAAGCCAGTCTGCAAGGGTTTGGCGAGTTTTTCAAATGACAGCAACTAGATTGGGATGAAGAACATTTGACTGCAATATGCGGGACCTTTTGAAATAACAGGATGGACCCAATACAAGTTAGCTTGGTTTTAACACCGAAGACGAAAAATCAGCTCACCAAATTCTGGAGATTTGTCAGATTTTGGCTGTAGGCTAGGCCAACCTTTTCGAACCAACCTCACCCCGACCGATTTTAGAAAGTGACATCCCTGTGCACGTGATGTGTTTATAACACAACAGCGAGCAAGCAAGCAGCGAGCGTTTGCTCATTGAGTATCTAACATCCACATGCGTTTGCATGTGGCTGGACACACGAGGCCAGACTCTTTTGGATAGAGAAAGAGAGAGAGAGAGGGAGAGAAGAGAGAGAGGGAGAGAGAGAGAGAAGAGAGAGAGAGAGAGAGAGAGAGAGAGAGAGAGAAGAGAAGAGAGAGAGGAGAGAGAGAGAGAGGAGAGAGAGAGAAGAGAGAGAGGAAGATGAGAGAGCGAGAGAGAAGAGAGAGAGAGCGAGAGAGAAAGAAGAGAGAGAGAGAAAAAGAGAGAAGAGAAGGAGATGAAGGAGAGAGAGAATGAGAAAGAAGAAAATTAAAGAAGAATCATCAACGAAAAAGAAGAAAGAAAGGAAGAAAGAGAAAGAAGAAGCAGGAAGAAAGGAAGGAAAGGAAGAAGGAATGAAGAAAGAAGATAGAAAGAAGGGGTCTCTCTCTCTCTCTCTCTCTCTCTTCTCTCTCTCTCTTCTCTCTCTCTCTCCTCCTCCCTCTCTCTTTGTGTGTACATATAAACACACACACACACACACACACACACACACACACACACACACACACACACACACACACACCCACACACACACACACACCCACACACACACACACACACACACACACAAATATATATATATATATATAATATATATATATATATATATATATATATATATATATATATATATATATATATATATATATATATATATATATATAGCTGTATGTACAACTCTAGGGGTAAACGTAATTTTACCGCAAAAATTCGCCATTGCAATTCGTGATGAGATAGTGGGTGTCAAGGAATCAACAGGAAAAAGAATGGTTGGGAACACGCGAGAAGAATGACATTAACCTCATTTCCAAAACGCGAGGAATTATGCAGTCTGAGGAAAAGAAAGGGGAGCGGTTCATCGCGAGACGCGAACGAGGCGTTCTCGGGAGCACGCTTGCGGCCCGGCTCTGCCCACCATCGGCGTGTGAGGGCGACCTGCAGAGACCGCTGTCGGACGGTGGCGGCGATCGCCTGAATCGGCGAAAGGTGGAGCTCCACGGGACGCGCCTGAGTGGATTGATGCCAACTGTGCCTCATTCTCACGCGCTCGGTCCGGCTGGACGCTTACCATGTCCCAGCAGCCAAAAGCCAAGCCAAGTTTCACGGGGCCCTTTCATCTCCTCCATGGGTCTCATGGTCGGCTGGCATCGACGACTGGCTGCTCCGCCAGAGGTGGTGGAGAACTGGAAACCTGGTAAACGGAACGGCAATTCGATCGCGTGTAACCTGTTCACCGGACGGCGCCGGCGAGGTGCGCGTTAGGTACGGAAAGCGTTGGCACGCGGCCACTCATGGCGTGCGCGTACCGGCCCGCCGCCCACGGTAGCAGATGTGGGGCCGTCCAGCCCCGCTCCCGGAGTACTGCTCGAAGGGTCGGGCGGGGGACACGGCCGTCCGTACCCAGGGAAAGTGGGGTCAATGTCAGCCGCGTCGCGTCTGCATCTAAAGAGCCGCGGGTCGGCCGGTCGAGCCACATTCAGTGAGGACGGCGCTCGTGTTCTCCATCCAATCCTAATGAGGCAGCCAGGCACGCTGATGCTATCCTTCCAACAGCGTGTGGATCGTTTGCACGCACGGACGGATCCAGAACACTGCTTTGTAAGCCAAAATCCAAAACAGTATCCGGATGCAATTCTCGTCGGATTCTGCTTCCTGTCACCTCGAGGAATGCTCTAAAAACAGACCTCTGATGGTTACCATTGATTACATTTTTTCAACGTTCAGAGCTATATGAGTTTTTATCCGACTCGAACCACCTTGGGAAGGGTATGATCCGGTTACCCTGGACCCGCCCTTAACTTTCGTCCCAGCTTCGTGGTGAGTTCATATTTCGGTGATAACACGCTGTCGTTCCGCGTGTCTGCCATTACATACAATGCCAAAATTAACTCAGTCGCGGTCCGTAGCAGAGTCCAACGGAGTGCAGCTCCGCTGTCAGTATCACGCAAGCTTTGTGAGCCAACTTGCGACTCCCTCGCTACTGCAAAGCACGCAGCTGCCTTACTCTTAGCAATGCAATCTCTTAACTCAGGTGAAGCCAGGAGACCAAACTACAGCCGTCAGAAGGTCTCGAACCCACTCAAACCTATTGCCTCGCGCCGGCAGCGTTCTGTGGAACATTTCAATTTTGGAGCATGAGTCCCATAGTGCATTTGTTATGCTGGGGGCCTCCACGGGCATGACCCAGTGCCCGGCTGGATCCACCCTTCATGCCTGCTGAGGTCTGATGTACAGAACAGTCAGCGTCTGCCGTGCCGGCTCCTCACATTGCGACGATGCCTTACATGGCAATGCTGCCTTACGGGTGCATGTAACAAGAAGCACGACGGGCGCATATGCGTCTAAAGTTAAGGCACCCGTACGACACACGACGAGACTTCCATGAAACGGAACTTATGCGCACTTAAATTCCGTCAACGCCATTTTTACACAGATACGAAACAATTCTCGGGGCCAATAATTGGCACGGTGCGATTTGCGCAACAGCAAACGTTTGGAGGAAGATCCGCCAACCCAAATAAGCCTTCGGTAAAAACTTGCAGCGCGAATATCAAGCAAAAAGATGTCGTGATTGTGCTATGAACAAAAACGCTGCGGAGCTAGTCGGACAGGCGTATTCCTGGCATGCAATCAGCCCCAACCGTTCGCGTGACAATTATGGGTGCTACACGTCATGTGTAATGGCTGAGGCTGCCGTCACGCGTAAGGGCTGAGGCTGCCGTCACGTGTAAGGGCTGAGGCTGCCGTCACGTGTAAGGGCTGAGACTGCCGTCACGTGTAAGGGCTGAGGCTGCCGTCACGTGTAAGGGCTGAGGCTGCCGTCATGCGTACGGGCTAAGGCTACCGTCACGTATTAGGGCTGAGACTGCCGTCACGTGTAAGGGCTGAGACTGCCGTCACGCGTAAGGGCTGAGACTGCCGTCACGTGTAATGGCTGAGACTGCCGTCACGTGTAAGGGCTGAGGCTGCCTCACGTGTAAGGGCTGAGGCTGCCGTCACGTGTAAGGGCTGAGACTGCTGTCACGTGTAAGGGCTGAGGCTGCCGTCACGCGTAAGGGCTGAGGCTGCCGTCACGTGTAAGGGCTGAGACTGCCGTCACGTGTGAGGGCTAACACTGCCGTCACGTGTAAGGGCTGAGACTGCCTCACGTGTAAGGGCTGAGGCTGCCGTCACGTGTAAGGGCTGAGGCTGTCGTCACGTGCAAGGGCTGAGGCTGCCTCATGTGTAATGGTTGAGGCTGCCTCATGTGTAAGGGCTGAGGCTGCCATCATGTGCTCAATCCGCAGCTGACCCGTTTGCTCTGAGTATGCCTGAAGTTCCCCGTTTGATTGAGCGCGCGCGGGTTCGCCTGCCGATGAAGGCCTCCTCTGCGGGTACTAAGCAGGGGCCGTCGGGGCCGGGAGTGCTGCGCCGGCGGCTAACGGCACGTGGCATGTGTAAATGTTTACAGGACGTGGCGACACCGTCGGCTCCCCAGCCGAGAACTCCAATGGACCAGTGCCAGATAAGTGGGTGAAGGTTTGTTGGGACAGGGGCAAATAATGAAAACGCGGGCGCTTCAGGAAGCTAAATTAACGGCAACAGCACCAGACCACATTTAAGGTGTATGATGCAGACAACGAGGCAAGGCCTGCGAATTCAGAAACGTTTGCTCACGGCAGGATGTGGTCTGTCCTTGTTCAAATCATTTCTGACAGGCCTTTGCTAACAAGATGAGAGTTCTTCGAGTCGGTGCGATAAGTTTATTTCATAATTTTCCGAATGCCGCTGAGCATCATTCGGTCCTAGAAAGACTGCTCGGGGCTTATGACCTTCCAGTGGAACGGACCATTGCTCACTCGTCTGAACTTCACATGCACGGTCACACACCGCGAGAGAACTATTTCATACTGTGATAACATATTGGTTTACTGACAATGTTTGTTTTTCTTTCCTCGGTTACCGGACGTCTGACAGGTTTTTAAGACTGTTGACTACCGACAGTTCTTTGACGATGCAGACTACCGATAGCTTTTTGACGATTTAGACTACCTACAAATTTTTGACGGTGTCAGCTGCAGATAAAAAGCGATGTTGTATTTTGAGACTGTCGTCCACCGATAGTTCTTTGACGATATAGACAACCGATATATTTGTTTACAACATCGACCGTACATATTGCTAACGATGCTGATTTTTGAGACTGTTGGCTCCGCATGATTGTTCAATGATGTTTTGACCACCGTTAGTTTTTTACGGTATTAACTGCAAATAGATTGCTAACGATGTTGATATCTAATAGTGTTTTCAGCACTTTTTGACCATATTGCCAAATATGACTGATATGTTGCAACACTCCTTGTCATTGAATCCGACACGTCCGTGTTTTAGTCCATATCATTCCACAAACGACAGTGCATTTATTACAATATATCGGCCCTTCGAAGTAGACAAGCTTTTGCTATGCCCATCTCATTTGGCTTGTCGCCTCCCAGTGCAGAAAATACCGTGCCCCTTGCTAGGCAACCCAATGAAGACGTCGAAAGTAACAAGGGAATAAGTTCAAAGGCATTCAATAATGCTGGGCAGTGTTACAACGAAACGTTCATTTCGCTGCCTCCACACGACTGAAGGCGTCACAGCTTAGGAGAACGCCTTAACGTCCCTTGATACATTCTTGCAACTTCGAAGGCACCTAGCTACTATGATTATTTTCATATCCCACTTGAACCGACATCAAACGAAAGAGCACGCCCATCCCCGTCCAAATTGCGTCGTAACTTTTCACAAGGAGAGCGTTGTCAAGACCAAATGTATGTCTATGCCATGTCAATGCCAGACTATGTCACGTTAACGTCAGTTTTGGTTGATCCACCTGGAAGTGTTCGGAAGTTGTTCAAGAACTCCATAGAGAGTTGGTTGTAACGCCCTAAGCGGTGGCGGGCTCGTGTAGCTCTCGCGGCTCCAGAGTCGTTGGAGCATGCCCGGCTCACACCCCGCGCGCAGCAGGCGCCGCGTGTTCAGTAGGCTCAGCGGTGGCACGTTATGGCTCCGGCATAGGAACGGGAAAAATCGTGGCGACCAGATGGCCTCGTTGCGGTTCGACGACAAGTGAATATATCAAGCACCGGTCGAATGAAGCACGGTCTGCATATTGCGTTCTGCTCAGCATGGATATATTTCAGTTCGCAACAGTTTCCGACGGCGAAAACATTTTGGGTTGTCGAAAGCTTCCTTCCGATGCGGGCGTATCCTGTAGTAACGGAGTACCTGTAAAACGCTTCATTTTTAAATGGTTAGGTCCCCCAAAATAAATGCTTGCAACCTTCTAGGTCCAAATTAAAAGGGAACTACATCCTCCAAAAAGCAGCTTTTCATCTGGATTGATGCACAGCGGTGAAGGTAGTCATTGTACAGGAGGACCTTTGGCTCACTGCACTGTGGTGTCTTGGCGTGCATGTTGCTGCTACTGCTATATTATTTCAGTCCCCCTTATCACGCGGCCAGGTAGCCTGTTCAAAATCCTTCCCTCATTTGGGGGTCAGTTTGAACCCCTAAGATCTCGGAAACTAAGCTAGCTGAAGACACCAAATTCATAGGGTGGGTTGGGCTGCATGCAAAATCACTTAAGTCAAAATTAAAGGCTCATAGGTCATGACCTAGCTGTCAAATAAGGTCAAACAATGTCAAATTCCGAGTTGGTGTCCAAGGTGCCCCCACTTCCTAATGCAATTGCCGTGAACCTAGCAAAATAGGAAAGTCATTGGTGTTTGTTTAATGTCACTGACCTTGTTTGACTTTTAAAGGTCAAGGTGACCAAAAACCTACCAGATTGCTGCTATTTTGCTATATGAATAAGCGTCAGGAATTACGCTAGGCAGCAACAGATGAAAACAAAATGTTAAATTGGGTCATTTCAGATAAGTGACCTACTCTGACCTTTAGAAAATTCATGGAACCTGTCTGCTGAGGTCCCTGTCATTCATATATCCGAAATGAGCAGCAGAAACTGCCCTTTAAAACAGTTATCAAGTTGGAAAGCAGGTTAATTTCGCGCTCGGTCTGACCTTCATATCTGACCCTAGATCAATGGAATGTGTTGTTATTTTAAATTTAGTTGATTTATTCCTAAAAAACTATCCCAGGGGTGGTTTGGATGGTTTGATACAACACTTCGTTGTCGCATCAAATCGAGCCTCTCCTAGAAATGACCTTTGCTGCCATTTACGGCCTGGCTTTGGCCCGCTATAGGTGAGGGGTCCTAGAAGGTACATCAAATTTGTGTCACCAAAAGATCTGCTTTTCAATTGCCTATGGCTGTAAAAACAATTGGCGCGGCTACGCCGTGCCGTTTCAAAATCCTTCTGGAGAAAACCCTTGGGGGTCAAGTTGTGTACCATTCGAGCGTGTGGTAAAGGGGCTTATGTTGAGGCCTAATGTGTTCAAGATATTGATCATAAACAGCGGAGAAGATGACGAAATAATGTCAGATAAATATGAATATCCGACAGGTTTTCCACGCGTAGCATGTGCTGGATGGCTCGTTCTCGAGCGCTGCTGAAATTATAAAAATGATGAACAATGAAGGAAGTATGACCATAGATCTACCGCAACCTTGTGATGAAATGATTGTTCGTAACTAGGTATGCCTCGCACAATCTCTTTTTAAACGTACCAGCCCAAGGTTTGTTTCACGCGCAAAAGACATACTGGCCAGTTCGTTTTCGATAATTTCCTATCTTGCTGGTGAACAAGCATATTCCAGCTGCAGCTGCCGATAATAACTTCGTGGAATGCGCTGCGTGACTTGAATGTCGCACCTGACGATGGGAAAATTTACCTCGGGCTTCTGCAGCTGACGTAAAATTCTTACCTTTTGAACTTGTAGGTAAATTACGAGCAATCTCCACAGCGTTGGCTTAATAACTTCCTCAAAAGGCCATTATTCTTACTGGGCGACGGGGTATTGCCAATAACTTGGGCTTTAAGCTGTGACAGGATATGCGTCTAGCACAAAACCTCGCCCCGGAGGCCCAGGAACCATGTCAGCTTGTGGCCACCATGCTGAAAAATTATTTGTGGCTGAGAGCCAGTAGCCACGGCCGAATATGTGGCTGCTGGCGGTCGGCCGAAGACGTGTACCTGACGTGACCACGGCCGAAGGCGTGCTGTACCTCAGCGAGTTCCGTGGGCTATCCAAACGAGTCAGAGGCCGGCTGCCTCCCCGTGCAGTACTCCGGTGGCGGTGTGCTTGTGTGTCTGTGTCTGTCTCGTGTCTGGTGAGGTACTCCGGCGACCCAGAGTGTCTGTGTCTCCCTGGTGTCTGGTGCAGTGCTCTGGCGGCCCGGAGTGTCTGTTTCTGCCTGGTGTCTAGTGCAGTACTCCGGCGACCCGGTGTCTGTGTCCGCCTGGTGTCTGGTGCAGTCCTCCGGCCGCCCGGAGTGTCTGTGTCTGCCTGGTGTCTGGTGCAGTACCCCGGCGGTCTGGAGTGTCTGTGTCTGCCTGGTGTCTCTGGTGCAGTACCTTGTCGGCCCCGCAGTGTCTCTGTCGGCTCCTGGTGTCTGGTCCTGCCGCCACCGCGCTGTGGTTAGACCATTGGTGGTTAGTGGTTAGACCATGCGCTGCGCTGTGGTGCGGACCATTGGTTCCAAACAATGTTTTTCAAGTTAGGTTTTTCAATCTTTCGAACGTTACTTTTGATATCGTCTGTGATTGTGTGTCGTAGCGATTCACCAACGGATATAAAAAGGTCATCATATATATAAAAGGTCATCTTTTTATATAGTCGTGGCTTAACGTTTCGGAAACTTCGTCTAGCTATTCTCAGAAGCAATACCTGACCCTTCATTTCATGTCAGCAACTTAAACACTTAGGATCAGAACATGAAACATGAAAAACAAAACAAGCACGCAGACAACAATAGACTTTTCATTGGACAACACTCGCTTCCACTTGACTTGGCAAAAACAGACCATCCTTTCGCCGTGCAGAAGACATCATCAGCATCACACACTGAACACCACAATCGGCATAGCAAACCCCAATGCTGCATGCCGATGACCAAATGCCCACGCGGTTCTATCAGAGTCTTGCGCCTTGTCTGGTGATTTATTCGCGATGCTGCTCCAAAGCGATAGTTCTCGAGCTTGATTCATTTGTTTGCTTAGAAGTGGTGTGCGGTCACGAATGAGAAATGCATCCACAATGCTAGGTTTTCTTGAGTCGTGTGCAGTTGATAGCATTCCAGAGCGTCATGAAGCACCTGGCGAATGAGGATAGTGCTGCTGTCGCGCTGCATATGATCTGTTGGCGCCCCTTCCTGCGGTGCATTGTGAGGCGTTGGGACAAACGTGTTGCAGTTTCACCATTGTGGGATACGGAACCCCGCAGCAACACCTGGCAGCGGTAAACGGGCGGGCGAAAATGACCACGCGTAGGAAATCGGTGCTTTCCAACGTTTCATGAAATCAATTTGTATACACGTAAAAGGTGTCCCGGGCCGTAGATTTCACCAGTGGATTGCCACATGTAGCACTACGTACGCCTGGTCCAATGCCGCAATCTCTTTTACTCGTCTTGCTGTAACTGCTAATTCCGTGCAGAGAATCAACCTTGAAATTGCACTGGTAAAATGTTCTGGTCATGAGCTGGAGGACATTTTGTCCCATCCTGGGGTCCCCAACGTCCGCTATTCTGACGATACAAGCACAGTAGTAGCCGCTGGTTGGTACGGAGACCTTCAGACGGATACACCATAACTGAGCCCCTCCCTGATGCGCCAGGCCCTCTGGCCGGGACACCCAGCAGCGTATCAGAGCAGGTTTCTCATGGACGCAAACAGTTTATTTACCGGCGAGGAGGCTTTCATAAATAGTACCGAAACGAAACGAACGAAAAAGCCACACACAGACACCCATCCACCGGCTATCAACAGCATTAGCGCTTAGACGGGCGCGCCGTCAACGCGCCCACGAAACGCTGCCTTGTAGCTGCGTAACGTCGGCTGGCAGCGCGTTAGACAGCATTGGCGCATGGTATACAAAACGTCTCCTCGGCCTCGGCCTTCGGCGTGGGAAGATGAAGGAGTCTGTCCTGTGCTGCATCAAACCTGAGGAGAAAGCTGTTTTAAGTGCATTTCGGAAGTCATTTTTCCTTCTGCACACTCCTGCCACTCCATTCCTACCCCACACCCTTCTCCTCCCACGTGTTCCGAAAAACTGCATCCCAGTAGCGCCATATTTCCCGATAAAATGGTTTTATAAGCACCTGGAGACAAAATCAGTTTTGGTTCTATGACGTCATCGTACAATCAGCTGGAAGCGTTGGCGACCTTCACTTTATCTTTGCAAAATCGCTACCGGTGCAGAACTAGCCCTTCCTAACGTGATCCAAGTTAGTTAGAGCAAAACCCATGCAGTACTGGAATCAACAGATGCAAACAACATTTCGAACACCCCAAGTACCTTCATTTAGCTGTATATGCAATATGATGAGAATTACAAATGCTTCATCTTACGCTTGTGCACCGATCAGTACACTAGCGCTGAGGCGCAACGGGCAATGGGAGGGGCCTACACCAGCGATGTTCGGCCTCTTGCCTCAAAGCTGCTGTTCCTCTCAGCTGCAGCAAGCCCCGGATGAACCCTTGACATGTATCGCTCCAGCGTCCTCCGTTTACCTCTGCAGTCGCTTCTCCTGTCGCTTAGGTATCCATGAACAACAATCCTCCTAGATAAGCGGATTTTTTAACGCTATTGGCTTGAGAAACTGACGATTAGCTACGTTTTTGTAGCCGGCCAGCTCCTCGTGATGTGAATACAACCGCCAGCATCCAACAGCCTTGCGCTGAACCCAACGCATTGCCGCGTGGCGAGCATTCGAGCCCATCTGTCTCAAATGGCGCTACGCTTTAAAACTCTGCGTAGCAAACAGGTCACATTCGTTGCAACATGCTGCAGCCAACTGCGATTCTTACCAGTAATAAGCCTAGTTACGTGGTATATTATACCGTTTAGCGTGCGAAGTGAATTTTGGCTGAAAACATCCGCGAAAAGGACTGATCTGAACGACATTAGAAAAGCACTGTCACCACTTATCTGAGACGTCAGCACTGATGTAGTACAATTTGTAGCATACTTTTGTCACCTGCTGAAAGCTATCCTGATTAAAGCTGCTATGTTTGACAGCACCTTTTGGCTCAACTTGGGGGTGCGGCTAGAGTGTTTCGATTTCCTCGGGTCTCAAGAACGTTTTGATAGCTTTGTGAAAATATCAAAACAGCTGATATTACTGAGAAGATTTGACAATAGCTCAAATCTGGCGCACTATTGACGTTTTTCCGGCGTAAACAGCGGATTAGTGTGCTCGCGGTGAATGTGTATAGGGGCCTTCGCATTTTTGTCGTAGCCAGGCTGCTGAAGATCACACAAATAACGACGAACGAGTTAGTCAGATAGGCCTGAAGTATTCTTCAATGGTAACGGCAAGCTTTTTCTATTATCAGAACATCATTGAACTTGTGTCATGGACAGTAATAGCTAAATAGATCTGTCCGATCTGTGCTTTTTATGCTCAGTTTGGTTTGTCAAATGGTCGGGTCAATCTCACTGTGACTGATGTGAGAGTAAGGTTTTCATTGCCATTTGTGTAACTACTGGTGGGATGGAGAAAGGGATCTCGAATTTTCACCTGTCATTTTGTCTATACCAATTACGCATGGATGCGTGCTAGTCATGTTTTCCCTTTCAAAACATTATTCCCAGGTCATCTCACTGCCTCTATAATTTGGCTGCCATCTGGTATTTTCGTAAAGCATGTCATTGGTGCATATGCATACTTTTGTCAATATCACATGATTCTGCCACATACTCTGCATCAAATGGTAGGCTTTAAAATGATCTGGTTGGCTCTGAGATGTAACTTGCCAGTTTGGCGATGATAATCACTATTTTTGTTAAGTGGGAAGGGTAATCCTTTATAAAGCATTAACACAATTTTGAACTCCCTTTGCCCAGGCAATCTCAAGTAATTATCCATTTATACATCCTCAAATTTCCCTTAATTTCAGAGACTACTGTCTGCATCCAATGCCACTTCCAAAAAACTAGGTCAGTGCTAAGTTTGAGCTGTAAGAACAAGTGTAACCAACATCATGATGAGCTAGCATTTTTAAAGGGCCGAGATTCCTTTGCTGTGAAAAGAAAAATCCTTCTGGTAAGTGATGACTAGTCTGAGGTAATTTTAAAAATGTTTTGCCTCTGCTCTGTTCGTGTATTATAGTTGTTTTGCTGTGGCAGCTATGTGCTGTAATTAACGTGACGCTAATTTTGATCAGATATCTGCAGCTGTTGATCATTCCACCCCATGGCTTTCAACAACAGTAAGCGTCCCCTTGATATATGGTACCTTTTATGACTTTATCACAATTCTATGGCCTCACATGCTATCTGCATGCAAAACCTGTTGGCCTTTTGCATTGGGTGAAGAATGAATGATGCCACGGAATAGGACAATTCACATCAATCATTATGACATATAAACAGGGTATCAAGGGAGACAGCAAGCATGTGAAGGTTTTCGGATGCTGCCACCCAGAGTCCTTCCAGATACACCTCAAGGCTGGGCCATTCCTCACAAAAATCCACTGAGCACTCCCGGTCACCGCACATAAACGAGGCATTGAACCAGTTATTTTGAGACTGTTTTACCTCTCTGCTCTGTGCATTTTTTATCTGCTCTGTGCATATTCAAAGGCTCGTTGACCCATGGCACTGGCAATGGACCAGCTGTGTTGTATTTTTTTTTTAATTGAAAAAGAAGAAAAGAAAAGAAAAAAGGGCATACGTGTTTAGAGCCTGTGCTGAGGTTTGGGGCAGTTTGTGACCCCGGGAGCTTTCAACGGTCGGTGTGCGTCTGGTCGCAAGAGCATGACCACCAGGTGCACCGCTGGCCTGTCTGGTTCTGGTCGGCCTAGTTCGACGAGGGTCAGCGGTAGCTGTCCTGTCCTGTTCTGTTCCTGTGTTCTGGGATTATCAAGCAATTTATGCGGAAGCTTACACTCTGCTGAGCTGTTTGGATCGGCATACCCATGGATTAGGTAAAAAGTTGGTATCTCACATTGCTTAGTGCATTGGTAGACTTGGTGGACAGGAGCCCAGGAATAAGGGTGGGGAGGGGGGGGGGGGAGAGAGAAAGAGCAGGGGCCAGGGCGTCTCAGCCCCGATTTTAAGAACATGAAGCATTGCCGCCATGGACGTTGACTGCAAATAAATAACCAAGAAGTGCTGCCCGACCTCCAGCCAGGGAGAAATTCGGTAGCACATTTCAGTAGGTATGATCATTGTCGTTTGGCGGAGGGTGTTGTACTGCAGTCGTACGGTGTGAATGGGCTTGGATCACTTATCGCCAGTGGCTGCGTAGTTGTGCGGATGGACAGTTCGGGGTTGTGTAGCCGATTCTCACAACCGCTGACCAATTGCGGTAGTGTTCGTCTGCGACGCTCTGACATTGTTTTCAAATCTGGAGGTGACCACGCCCAATGCCTGATTGAATGGCTTGGGATACTGAGAAACGTAACATAGCACGATCAGTTATGCATGCTATTCACATGCATAACTGATCGTGGAATCGACGACGTGAGAGCCATATTCGAGCATCTTTTATTGTTTCTAGCGTCCACGGAACCGTCCCATGGCCTGGATTCAGTACAGTGTTCTGCAACTATTGATTTTTTTACCAAAACATTTGCCGCCATGTAAACGTGTGACTTCAAAATACATCGTGCTGTTAGGATACAATTGGTTTCAGGTGAGCTAGAGGAGTTTGGAATGCGGTCAACAGTCATGCCACCGCATCAACACCTCTTTTAAGATTTAACCCGAACCTTTTGAATGGATGGATTGATCCTGGTCCCTACCATCCCATTCCGCAATTCCATGTCAACGGCGGAATTCGATGGCAGAAAGTTCAGCGTGCTGCAATGTGCGGCACAGTCCGTCCTGCTCTCTAACGTCACCTGACCTTTCGCGTGCCCGCTGCCACCGGACGTAGGCCATACACGTCAAGGTGAAATAGCGGCTGCCAAAACCGACTCGAACTTCTGGTCCACCTGCCCGACACGGGTAGGTGGACCAGCAGCCAGGCGCTCTAATGAACTGAGCCATTGGGATGGACTAACCGACACGAGGTCAGTTACACTATTTAATGCTCAGGACGCAGTTTTTCTTTTCAGTTAAAGTTTTTTCAGTTCTTTTCAGTTTCAGTTTCAGTCTTTTCAGTTAAATGCAAGACAAAAGGATTGGTGATAATTTGCACATAGTTTCCAAACTCCAGGTTGCAACACTATCTAGTTGAAAAATTGAGAAGACTCATTTTCAGCTGACAAAGCCATTGGTAAATTAAACATTTATTGAACATCAAAGCTAACTCTGACACCAACTCTGTCAAGACCTGTAACTGAAAACCACCTCGTCGTGCAGTGTGATTCAAACTGTCAGATATGTTAGGCTAAATGGTCTTACCACATTTGGTCTTTACACAGCACTCAACTTTACTCAGGAATTGAATACGCCAGAGCAGTGCTAGAGCCCTGTTTCTCATTTTCAGTATCTATATCACACATACATCTCACAAGCGCAAACTTAGTGGTGCCAAAAAAGAGAGCCACAACATTCAGGGGCGGAAACAGTGACTCCTTTTAATAGAGAATTGGCTGACAATTCTGGCCCCTCTAGATCAATAAAAATGTGCATGTGTATTCATTCACACATTTACCCCATTAATTCCTCATACCATTTTGGTACATACAGACCACCAAGGACACTGTTGTTTCAACGTTAAACAGCCCTGTTGAAAGGTTTCTCCAGGCTTAATGTAAAGCTTTGAAGGTGCTTCAAACGGGGAGCAACATGACTGCGCACGAGCAATTTCAACCACTTCTGATTATCAACCACAGTCTGATCAACCTCTCCTGCTGCCTTCATCGATTCTAGGTACGTTACAAATACGACAGGGAAATCAATGATAAGTCTATGAACCTTTTAGTGCATATCAACGCATGGTTTTATCCAAGGCTATCCAACAGTTTTATCCGTGTCATCAAGCAGTTGTGTCAGTAATGCGCTATAACTGAACAAATATCAAGTTCTTCTTGTGATGTTCTTTTTCATGTTGTCTTGAGCAGAAATTATTAAAACTCTTGAGAGGTGAGGAAATTAAAAAGGTTTAGCCGCACCCCTCAACCTGCTCATACAGCGAAACGTCAACGTTTCGACACGCGTTCTACATATGCTCACGCTGCAAGCGTTAGTGAGTACAGACCAACACTAAGCTTTGTATTTCATCTAGTTGGGATGGTCTGTTGTTATAAGTTCCGGTCTGTTGAAACATTCTCTCAGTTCCGAAATTTTGGTACCAATTGGCTCGCAAAAGTCTCAGTTTTTGTCACGTACCTTATCCGGTAGATCAGAAGCTTTTTCACCTCTGTATTTCAAGTGCCCCGGTAATTTTGCATCGCTCTAAAGTTAACGATTGGTCTATTTGTGGTGTCCCATTTGTATGTGCGTGCCTCTTAAAAATAAAGGTTACGATGTCTCGAAAGAAAGTTTGTTGGTGCTTGTTTCCCTGAACGGGTGCTCTTTCCTGAACGGGCCTATCCATAATTTTACTTAAGTGAGAGGCACATCAATTGGGTACTTGGGCACGGGATTTGGGTACTCTTTAAGAAGCATGGTCCCGGGCTTTGTAAGTGGCCCGCTTTGATTCGGTGCCTGTTGAAAATAAAGACAATGCTGCCTCGCAAGAAAGGCTTTAGTACCCCTCACCCAGAGTCCGATCCCACATTTTATCGTGGCGGTAGTATCAACATAGGGATCCTTTCTGGAATCCTCTGGAGTAAGGCGCTTTTTGAACATAAAGGTTGTGTGGCTCGGAAAGGAAGAGTTTGGTGCTCCCTCGCCGAACCAGCTGACCCAGGATTTCGTCAAGGTGCACGGCACAAATACTGTGGTGCCACTGGAATTTGGTACCCAATGAAAATACAGTGTATGTGGTTCAGAAACGAAGGTATTTGATGCCCCTTTGCGATGAGAACTTGGTGCTTCATCGGGGTATCAAATTTTCATGGGGACCAAGAGGGGAGAGGGCATGGCCCAATGTCTGCTCTCCTAAACCCACAGCTTGATGGTGCCGTAGAATAGAGTTGTGTGCCTGTGGAAAATACATGTTGTGATGCCTAGAAAAAAGGTTTTGATGCTCCTTGGTGGAACAGGCCGATCCAAAATCTTGCCAGGGTGAAAGGCACCTAAATTGTGGTGTCGCTGGATTTTGGTCCCTAGTTAAAACCAAGGTTTTGGGCCCTTTGGACGGCCGTCTTCGATATACGGTCTTTTTAAGATGAAGATTATGGTGCCCCGAAAGGAAGGCTACGATGCCCAAAATGACCGTTTTGTGTCCCCTAGCCCATGGGGCTAATCGAGGATTTCGTGAGGGTTGGAGGCACAGCATTGCTGCATCCATAAAACTTGGTAGTAAGAATGATGGTTTGGGTCCATGGTGGCGTCCTGGACTGCAGTGCCTCTCGAAATTTCATATTAGAGGTCATTTGTGGCCTCCCTGGATTTTTTTCGGTGCCTTTTAAAATATAGATTTTGGGGATCCGAAATATGGGTTCTGGTGCCCCTTAACCATGAAATTTGGTCGCTCCTGGCCTCCTAAAGGAATGGGAGGGCATAGCTCCATGCCCTCCCCTTCTAGATACGTCACCGGACAAGGTTGTGTGACAAGGCACGCCTCATCGCCTGAATGCGCTCCTGTTATTTTTTCCTAAAGTGTCATTGGGCTGCATGTGTAAGCCTCCTTTACGTCATTTTTTGACGTCAATCTGATCACGAACAATGCTTTTATATGACTGAAAAGCCCCATGCTTTGTTTCGCAGACTTATTTGTACGTGCTTTAAAGCTGGCGCCTCTCGCACGAGACATGTGTGTACTGGCTCTTGCTGTCTGTATATTTTCCCTACTCAGTCTCTAAGCGCATGCTTCCTTCAACAGGTACGTACCAGTGGCTTTCTGCCCGGTGACGTGTCACGCTAAATACTGACAATGTCATGCTATTCTGACGTTTGTCGCGGTGTTGCTACGTACGGACGCTCCTAGGCGCCTGACGCCTACCTTCTCTGACGCCCTTCCCGTTTCGAGAGCATTTGTAATATGCACAAGTTGTGCATATTATAAATGCTCTCGAAACGGGAAGCAGCAATGTGTCGTGCAGCACAACATATTGCGCTCTGCTGCCATTGCCATGAGTACACAGCGTCCCTACCTTCATTCCCAAAGACTTAGCAAAACGATGAGGCGTATCGTGGAGATTCAGAACTATTGTTATCGCATCCCTATTATAAATTCTAATATTATCGTTAAATTTCCCTCAGTCTTATGCGAAGCCGGGTTCACTGCAGTCTGGCCCAAGCGGTTACGGCGATCGGTTGCCTTGGCCTGATCACCTGATCGTTCGCGCCATTTTCATTCGAGCCAACCTGCCTATGGTCAAGCGCGTACAGGCCGGCGCGTGGATGAAGTTGTTCTTGTGAAACGGGGGAGGGGGGGGGGGGGGTTTCTCGCTTTGAGTTTCTCAGGCGTCGCAGCCGGTTGGCACCGGACCATGAAGAAATCACTACCTGTCGGATGGAGGCGGACTCAGCGCGAGGTCAAACAAGAGCAAGCGAATATGGAGGGAAGCAGACATTCTTGCCTGTCATGGTTGGCATTGTCAACAAAATTTGAATTACCTCTCAACAAAAACAACATTGCCGATGTACAATATAGCAATGACATGACGTGTAAGACACCGAGCATCACATTATATGAATTCCCACAATCGTACTCTAGTTTCTGGGTTACGGATAGCTACCGTTTTAAAGCTCCGGTCATAACTCAGCCAAATATTACGTAGGCTGAAAAACCGCGATAAGAAACGGACAAATACACCATGCATAATCGTCCTCACCGTTGCATGGATCAGATAAAACCTGCCGTCGATTAAAATGACGGATAATTTAATTAGGTGGCGGTGCCTGCCGCCGCCCTGACGTTAGATATCGACGCATTCGCTGAATGCCGACAGTATGATGGTCTGACATTTGTCGCGGTCTTACTATATGAGGTCGGCTGCTGGTCGCCTAACGCCTACACTACTGCGTCTCCCGTTTTAAGAGCACTTGTAGCATGCATCACTCACTGGGCTTGCCGTAAGCGCAGTGCGTGTTGGTACATCCAGTGCCAAAGACTTGGCGAAACGATGAAAGAAGCTGAGCATATTTAAAACTATGGTATCCAAATTATATACACCCGTACTTTTGTCATATTTCCCTCGGCCTAATGTGGTCACCGCGGCCTGTCTTACGTAGTAATAGCGATCGCCCCCCCCCCCCCTTCACTGCTCATTTTGACCGCTGGACGCTATGAACTCTGGATGTTTCAATTCGCAACCAATGGATTTTCTCGGCTGCTGGCGGATCTCGTGGGCGGAGGGCGACCGGCTCTGGTTCAACAACGAGTGGTGCCGAGTCCCAGACTCCGACATCAGGCGATGAAGATGTCCATAGCTGATGACGCAGGATAGATGACGAGTGGACATTGTAGATCAGCGCTTCGAGCCAAACGAGTGCCTCTTTGCATCAAGGCCTCGGCACACAAATCGCATCTCAGCATTGTAAGATGAATTAATGTCTCCGGGTCTTGCTGACGACCTCTAGACAGCTGACATGTGCCTTGCCGGTATATCCACGATGAACATCGTGTTCACCGTGGTAAGTCCCGTTCACACATTGCGGACTGGCGAAGTATCCACTGCAGAATCTGCGGCCAGTCAGCTGCGACGGACTAGATGTGTGCCACTTGAGTCCATAGAACCGCAAAACGCGGTAAAAGATGCTAAAAAGGAACGTGCCGTGCCTGTAAGCAGCGGAAGTCTGTAGCAGTATAAAACAGCTGAAGTCTGTAGCATTCGCAGCAGATTGTGTGGTCGTCAGATATTGCGAGCTAGACGGGTACCATAATCGATCTCTTTTTGTCGTGGTTTGCGAGCCTGCGGGCTCACAAATCATACGTCTCGTCCACAACAGCTGGCTGTGGAATCTGCGGCGGATTCCACGACCAGTGCGCAGTGTGAACAAACCTCTAGATGTTATGAACTTTAGCACACCAAAGTTATTTAAGCTTATTTCATCATATCTGATGCTTGCTTCAATCTCTTCAAATGTGGAGCATTCCCTTCAACACTCGGCTCATCTTCGGCCAGTGGCATGGCTTGCTGGCGTGGGCACCGTGCCCCGGTGACGTTCGTGAGGTCCAGCGTGCTTCTCCAGCCGTGGCTCCGCGCCGGTTGGTGCGGCCCTGGACGGCTTCACACAATACCTTGTGTTGTTGCGGGGGCAGGGTGCTGCGGCCAGTGTTAGACGAGGAGTGACGGCTGAACTCAATGTTCGGAGCGAGGAGTGCGAGGAGTGAGCGGGGAGAGGAGTGCCAGCCCCGGATATCTTCAGTACAGAGCAGGGGTGGTAAAAGTGTATTTTTTTGTTGCCGACCAATTTTTTTTTAGGAAAAATTGTCGCCAGTAACGTAAAGCAATACCATGTGACAAAATGGTCATTCGGTCATGCCCAGTAGCGCGACCAGTAATCAGCCTACTACCGAAAGTCTCTTCCATCACTGCAATTTTCAATATCATGCACATACCGAAACGTTCAGTCATACACTGCCCTTGAACAAGTGTCAGGATAACCGCTGCTGCCAGAAAAGCAGACATACCTGTTCTAAACTCATGAGCCAACCCAATCACAACAGGAATTTTCTTCCATCCTCGAGCCTTGCCGGAGCCTCACGTTTAAACTCGATCTACGGCTGGATTTGCTTTCTTCGACCGCAAACAAAAAATGGAAGACCTTGACAGCCAGGGCAGCAAAATGCATGGCAGGTTGCAAACCAGCGGCAAGTGGCACTGGAAATGACGTCAGATAACGGGCCCTCCACGGGGTCATGCCCATTAGGAAAATCACGCGTGCGCTTCGAGCCCCACCTCAACCGTCATCAAACTGTCCACCATACCTTAGGCGTGCTCCAAGCCTAATGCGGCATGTTTTGACTGGTGGACGCCTTTCGCCGTGCCAACCAAGTTGCATCGAAATTTTTCAATAACTTCACATCAGGTGGAAAGCTCTTTCTGAGCAAGTTAATCGCCATGCCAGAAGGGGAGGGTGGGTGATGCGACCCCCCACCCCTACGGTTTTCTGAGGATACCAGTGCAGCATCTTGTGCGGTCTTACCCGAATCTTTGGAAGCCTCTAGTAGCCTTTGGTAGCCTCTGGTAGCCTCCATCGTGCGCGTATTGACACCAAAAAAGTGCCCCTAGCAATTCTGGCTTCAGAGAAGCGATGTTTTTTTACGACCACTGCAAGACGATTCAAACTGGCAGGCGCGGCAGGGACAAGCGACGATTCTGCGGACCGCGCGCGGTTTGGCACTGTCACATGAACGAAACCCTACCTTGTGCGGTCCTCTACCTTGGGCTCTAAACAGATCAAACTACATACCATTGCACTCATAATTAAACAAGAAACATGCCTTTTTATGTCCCATGCCACTTCATTGCATGGTTTCGTTCCTATGGACATACAAAGGTGATATTTAGTTTTCAGGAAGATTTTACCTTCGATTTGATTTAGTGGGATCAGTTAGCAACAGAAGACTTCTTACCAATCACGAGATCTTGCTAAAGGCAGTTCATTGCTTGTTTGTTTGGTTTTCGACGGTTTACCTTTCTTAGTTCGTAAACGTCAGGGAATCCCCCCACCCTCCACCGGTTCGCGTTACAAAAAAGGCGAATCAGGGTAAAAGTTAAAATTGGTGGCTGCCATCCTCTTTTATTCATTTTATATATGCTGGTGCAAAAGTCTGCATTTCACATCATGAAAACATAAACCATTACAGCAGAATGACACATTTTATTTTCAACATCTGAACATTGGTAGAAATTCAATGAGCAAGCCAAAACTGCCCTTTTGCATGCAAGTGGCATTGAAATATTAGGTTATCTGTGATGTCTGTCATGTATAATGCGGGAGTATCAATTCAAATTAATTTCCGGGGTATTACCCGATATCTATGATGGGTGGGGCTCCCCCAACGCCAGTTCCTTCCCCCCCCCCCAGCAAATATTTCTATCTGGAAAATTACAAAGATGCGGGATAAAAGCTTCCTATGACACAAAATCTTTTCTGGACTTAATTTATCGACCATGATCCATGGGTTGCTATCTCGCCCTAATCATGCATAAAAATTAGCACTCCTGTCATTATGCCACCACCACACAGACTATATTGATTTCTTCTATCAACGTAGGCTGCATATAGGGAGGCCGTCTGCTTTCACAGCCCGTACTTAAATGTGTACGGTGATTATGCTAATGGTTCCATCAAGACAATTTTAGAATTCATTGCTAGCAAAAACAGTAGTGAAACATACCATATTTGCTTCCATGCAATGCTCACAAAAGCCAAAAAATATGCAAATAAAGAGCATTGCAGAACGAATGGCTTCTATAGTTTTCCTGTTGCAGTAAGGGTACCATCATCAGGAAAGAGCCAACACTGTCTTCAGAGACAACCAAATGCCAACCTTTCACTGACCTCATAGGACAGTTGGACCCCAATACCATGAAACTACCTGCTATTTGAAGTAAAACTCTTGGTAAAGGGGAGAATGACAATGAAAACTGCACCCCCCCCCCCCTTCCTCATTGCCTACATTTTCTATACCACTCAACTTCTCACTTTCATCACATCACATCACATTTCAACTTCACTTTCTTCACAAATTTAGGGGGGTGGAGCCCTGCGCTGAATAAGAAGTAGGAACACTCCTGATTTGAAGATCTATGTGACTTGTAACCATTCTCAATCAGGACAAGCGCGAAAATGCCATAAATTGGTATTTTAGAACCATTATCACCTCCTGTTATTCCCCTTCATAACGAATGCCATCAGACTTCAACATCAAATCCATGGTTCTTCGAAAGGGAAGAAGGCTGGCCGTTTTTGACTGCTTCAAAGAGTCAACAGCCCTTTCGGTGTCTTGAAAAGGTTGTTTGGATAATCACAGGTAAATTTCTACCTTGATCGGATCATCCCGCCGACTTAACCCGAACTGTCAATGCCTCTCGTCGCTGAGGACAGGGTGGTGAATCACGACATAGCCAACGAAGTAAACAAGGCCAGAAATTAAACCCTAGGCAGGTATTCATGACACTGCTATGCGAATGCCACTTGCAAAGTTGCATTGCATTGAAAGTCACTGCTCACCTCGTGTCAGCCGCATCGCAACAATTGAAACACGCCCTTGCGGCCAAATGAATCCCCATACGTAGATCCGTTTCAGTAGTTTATGCTGTCTAGTTTGGGACACTGGGGGTCGGCTGTTGTCAGCGAATAACAGCGAATCGGCCGACCGGCCGGGCCATTGGCAATGCACTGATTTGTCGCCGACCTGTCACCGAGTCGGCCAACCAGCTAAATTAAAAATCTTAGGGTTTTTTGTCACCGGGTTAGAATGAAACCTAGGAAAGATACCAGGGTGCCATAGAGAATATTAGAGAGTAAGGAGTATGTACGGAAACATTCGCTCGCGTTGTATAACGATTTTTTTTATCATGGAGGCATAGCATCTAGGTATAGGTACCTCATGCTATGTTTTGCATAGTTTGCTGTATTTTTTTTCGTCTTGGCCGTCAGCAAAATTCGCTGTCCAAAAAAATTTTTGGCACCACGCTTCTTGTGAAGATATGCATTTTTATCGCCGACCTTATCCACCAAGCCGACAGGTTTTACCACCCCTGGTGCAGAGCCACGAATGTCCTACTAAATTACGCTCGACGGATTTAGCCATAATGTCCTGGCCGGCCGCGGAAGACGTGGCGTGCTAAACGAGGCGGCCGTGGGGCGGTGTAACGACGTTAGGGAAGCGGCCGTGGCAAGCATTTGTTCTGGCATTCATCAGCTAACGAGGCCTTGTTGACATTCCACCCCGTCGGCGGAGAACACAGAAAAGTGCTCCGTTCGATGGTCCGGGGCGCGTCCAAGGCCGTTCGGAGGACCGCTTGACTGATAGGGCGCTGAGTGGATAACTGCATTAGTCCCCTGTGGTGAAGTGCAGGGGGGACTTTGAATCGGAACTGGCGTGGCAGAACATGGACACTCGCTGAGCCTCTGCTGGTTGTTACGTGATGGGTGCTAATTTCAGCAGACTGTCACCGTAATGGGTGACTTTATTTCCGCAGCCCTCCTACATATTTGGCTCTATGATGATCTAAGTAACACGTTAAATCCAGTCGAATATGTCTGATGCTATGACGTGGAGCGCCGGCAGAATTCGGCCCCTGCGCCACTTCAGACACCGAGCAATTTTGACTCAGACTTGCATTAGTCCTGGTTGACACTGAAGTACTTAGGCACCATTCACCTAAGGGCACCTTGGGCACAGAATCGTGGTGAAATTACAGTTGTGCTGTTTTTCATGGCAAGATTCCACTCCAGGCGCTTTGAGCATATGGGAGTAGGAGTCTCTACCGGTAAAGAGGTGGCAAACTCATGTTGGTTCACAAAAACGGCAACGTTGGATATGACGTCAGAAAGCAAAATGTCCGGGCACAGCGGCCTCGTGAGTATCAGGTCCTGTGGATATATATACAATAAAGAACAATGCCTCTGATATGAAAGAAGTTTGCCGCGTAATTAAGTGAATGTATGGCATTTGTCGCCGAGCGCTAAATTACTGAGGTCGTCGGTGCTGCAGCGAATACGTCCAACAACAGAGAAGCCGCTTATTCACTGGCCAATCACATTTGTTGTTTTAAGGATCACGTGCCCAAAAATACCTTCACATCGTCACGGCGCCATCTCATGCATTTCTTCTACACAAAACTGGATTTTGAAGCCAATGTCAGATTTGATGATAAAAGCTCACTTATAACATTGGTGTATTTCTAGGTGCAAAGGACTGCTCCAGACATCACGATTTCCTTGTTTAGTAACTATGCTCGTAAATGCGTCATTGTTTGATTACGTCATCGTACCCTGCACAACATTGATTGAGAGATAATTGACGGCCGTAATATCTGAAAATTGTGCTAACGAACTCCAGATACAAATGACTCGACAATTTCATTTTGCTTGGCATTGATCGCCGCATGGCTATAAGAATGGCACTGATCAAATGATGTTACCAAAGTGTCATAGATGCCTGGGTGGCCTAGAAATAGTATTCCCGAAATGGTCTGCACTTCTTCGCGCGTGTGTTGCTCAGAAACTAGAGGGGTTTAGGTCTTAATAAGGGCAGCACTGTGAACTGCATCGCTGCCCAAAACACCGTGCAAACGTGGAACATCATATTTAAAATGAGTATGGCACCTGTGTTGTACTTTTGACTTACTGCTATATCAGACGCGTACGATTTAATCGGTGATACCAGGTTTCTCGAAATCATTCTCAGTGGTTCGGAATTTTGATTTAAAGTAGCCGACCCCTTGGGAGAAATGTCAGTTGACTTTCTGCTCACCGCTATTAAAGTAGTGCATTTCATTTGCCCTCCTTTTCAACGGGTGTGTTCTGCAATGTTAACAAAAGGCTTATGTGTCAAAATGTTTGTGTAACAAACGCTACGAAAGCTTGGAGCACTCTGTTTAGACAAAGAAATATGCGAACAAGAAGCTACTATCCCGCGAACTCAACAAAATAATGCGCTATGGCTTTTATTTCTCCCCTAAGGCGTTTAACACAGTGGCAGTTTTCGAGGTGCGCTTTGGATTCCAGAAAACGGAACATCACATGAGCTATGTGTCGCACTGGTTTAAACTTTAACCAGCCTACTTTTCGATAGCAGCGCTTTGCCCGCTGGGCCAAACGCAAACGTTCTTTTATTCACACCAGTAGAGGCGCGCACGATAATTGTCATGACGACGGTGGTTGCGACTGCAGGGAAAAAGTTCAGTGTTGTCACAGAGCGTTGAAAGTGTAATTTTAACTAAAAAATAATAATAAAAAATGGCGTGCCCAGTATGACTTGTGGGCACTGCAGAAGCACTACCCAGTGTTTTTTATCAGACGTAAGTATTGCTAAGGTTTTAATAGACCATGTTTCTGAAACATGACGCGAATGTGGAACACTCGCTTCAACGCGGATCTGAGCAATGGCCCCGGTCTGTCAGCCGGGAAAGCGTGACGTCTCGGCAGCGTTGGCGGTACGGCGGGCCGCCCGGGCGGCACATCCAGGACTGCAGGTGGCGGGGGCGGCGTCACACAGCGGTAATGGCGCACATTCGTCACCGAGCAGCGCGGCGGCAGTGTGCGGCTGCCCACTGGACACGGGGTGGCACGCGTGTGCGTGCCTCATGCGGCGCCCGTTACATAGGTTCTGCGTCAGCGCCGGCTGGATCGTCGGCAGGGCGTCAGATACGGTCCCAGCGCGTCACCGGCCGGCAGTACAAGCATGCTCACCGCAAACGCGATGAATAATTCAGGCAATCAGCATGACTGTCCCGTCAATACTAATGAAAGGAACATGTGCAGTTGGCGAGGCGATATTGGTCACTTACAGTCCCCCCCCCTCCCCCCCCCATCCCCACCACCAACACCCACGGCCAGTCCGTCGCACGCTTAGCGTGGTATTTCATCCAACATGAACTTCGTGTGCGCCCATGCAGCCGTCAAAGGTAAGCGTGCTTATGCCTAACAACCATTTTTCAGTTTTTTATTTCTGGAAAACGTTTAAATCATTACGTCGCAACTAGTTTCTTTAGTCTCAAAACATGTAGAACATCGAGAATGTTACCACCTGTAATGTATGGCCTCACATAACGCTGTGGTCCGAAATGCTGCCACACTTCCAAATACGCTTAACGTGCTGCTAAATTCAATGTACAAATAGCTCCTCATAATGTGAACGCTACAGACAAATCTCCGGAAGCAAATTCAGCGTAGAAGGCGAACACCTGGCAAAAAGAAAGAGAAGATCCACAGCCTCTCACACAATTAAAAATGAATTGGTTTGATTGGTCGTAATGTCTTAAACAAGCTAGAATGTGTTGTATCTGCGTAACACGAACGCAAGTAAGGGCATTCTTGCCTTTATATTTGAAAAATTCCAGCAAGACGTCATTAGATGAGGCACGCACCTGGCTCACAGGATTTCTTCCAACCTATTTTCTCTTCGTTTATTTCTATGCTCCCTTTGATAGTTCCGGAACCAGGAAGAGCTCGGAAAGCATTCTGGAATTAAGCTGAGGGAACCGGCAGAAACCAGGGTCCAGCCCTAAAATGAGCCGAAGAACCAAGATTTACCCTGACATTAAACCGAAAGCCAGAGCAAGAACCGGAATCAAGCCTAGCAACCAGCCGAAGGGTACATGAATAACCAGGATCCAGCCTGATGTCAAGCCAAGAGGACCAACAAAAACCAACATCCAGCCTGGAATGCAAATAGGGATTCAACAGAAACCTAGTTTAAGTCTTACGTTATGTCCAGAGATCCAGCAAATGCCAACACTCAGCAAGGAACATGCAGAGATCCAGCAAGAGCCAGGAGGAGCCGTAGGCTTGCCACGAATAAACTGTTGGAGAGAATTTCGCCCAAAATATGAAATCATTGGCTCGGCATATATATATATATATATATATATATATATATATATATATATATATATATATATATATATATATATATATATATATATATATATATATATATATATATATATATATATATGTCTCTCTCTCTCTCTCTCTCTCTCTCTCTCTCTCTCTCTCTCTCTCTCTCTCTCTCTCTCTCTCTCTCTCTCTCTCTCTCTCTCTCTCTCTCTCTCTCTCTCTCTCTCTCTCTCTCTCTCTCTCTCTCTCTCTCTCTCTCCCTCTCTCTCTCTCTCTCTCTCTCTCTCTCTCTCTCTCTCTCTCTCTCTCTCTCTCTCTCTCTCTCTCTCTCTCTCTCTCTCTCTCTCTCTCTCTTCTCTCTCTCTCTCTCTCTCTCTCTCTATCTATCTATATATATATATACATATATATATATATATATATATGTATGCATATATGTATATATATGTATATATATGTATATATATGTACATACACACACACATATATATATATATATATATATATATATATATGTATGCATATATGTATATATATATATGTATATATATGTATAAATATATATATATATATACATATATATGTATATATATATGTACATACATATATATATATATATATATATATATATATCGCTCATAGGGTCCCATCTTAACACTTGGTGCACCCAATAGTACACTACACTTCATCACTGCCTACGATCACGCTCACCAATGAACGTTCACTCTGATCGTGTAGGACTTTAAGTAGACTGAAAAAACCACTGTTGCGTTCTCGCAATAAGGAAAAACATCTTAGAAATATTTGAATAGTCTTGCTCTGGGACGTATTTAGCGAATTCTTTAACAAACACGCTTTAGGATAAACAGAACGCTCTATAACAAGAGTATGGGTAGTATTCTGCTTTACTTCTACGGGGTGAAGATACTTACTTGACCGTTTTGCGAGACATCCTGCCAACCTTACGCCACTCGTTAGGGCAGATCTCCTAACAGGGTACGATGAGCACCCCAACACCGATCAGCATCCAACGGCTCGCGAACAACCATTCCGCACGTGCCCCAACTGAGCAAACGCAATAAAAGGCGAGAATGCTAAGCTAAGTAGCTAAGTGGCTAGCTGGTAGAGGTCGTGGGCTTTAGAAGAGAGCGTTAGGGAATCCTGCACGACGTAGAACCGCTGCAGGGTGAGAGGTGGCGATGAGAGCCCCGACGAATTTCAGAGGAAAAGTGCCGTAAAGATCCTTTGACGTAAAGCAATGACGCCGCCACCATATTTCAACCCAAATAGCTCCTAAATCGATGGTTAATGAGTCCATTTAGCCATTTTATGGGTGAAGTTACACGTTCGCCGCCGTGGTCTGCCACGGGCCTACAGCTTACCGGGAGATGACTGAGCCCCATTCTCCCCGTCGCCAGTCAGATGTCGCACGATGTCCGGACTCCTAGAACCGAGACTTAATCTATCCAGCATCGGAAGATGATGGCAATCCAGCCATGGTAACATCGACCCAACTTCGCGGAACCGAAGATCCCAGCTGCTACAACTGTCAAGGCAATACCAGCGGGCGCCTGACTCATTGCTGGTCAAGCTGCACGTGATATACTTCTGTGTTTGTCGATGACAACAAATGACATCGCGCATCAATAACGTAACAGATCATATGTACAGGCTCGCTTCACTGTGTTGCTACATGCATAAAAGTCTTACCCGTCGTCACGAACTCAGCCTACTGCCTAGGCCATTCTCTCGATGCTAGATGACGCCTAAACAAAAAGGTGTATGGAAATACAGAACGAAAGTCATCAGAACATTAAAAGAGGGAAAGTTTGTCGTTGGTT
>NW_023596420.1:46912046-46936293 GCF_011947565.3 Pollicipes pollicipes
GACCGGTTGACCCAGTGGCCGTCGTGAGTCCAGGAGCCGAACTTGGTGGGACAGGTGGCCTCTGACCTCACAGGGCGTGAACATGGACCGGTTGGCCCGGTGGCTGTTGTAAGTCCAGGAGCCGAACTTGGTGGGACAGATGGCCACTGACCTCATAGGACGTGAACATAGACAGGTTGACCCGGTGGCCGTTGTAAGTCCAGGAGCCGAACTTGATGCAACAGGTGGCCGTGTCGCGCGGCCAGTTGGTCCGGTCGAGGTCGCAGCGCGACGACAGGCGCACGGGCGGCACCCACAGCACCGTGCCGTCGCTTTCGACGATGGCGTTTGATCGCGGGTTGTCCGTTATGTGGCACGACCGCTCCCAGCTGCCGGCACACGGAGGCGCACGTGCTGGGCGCAACGCCAGAGTTGACCGGGTGATGTCCCGAGGGTGGCGGTGGCGGCGAGGCGCCGCGTACCACAGATTCTCGTCGGCTTGGAGACATTGTTCGCGTTTTTTTTTTTAAGAAGGGGAACGCAACGCACGTCAAGCATCCTTTTATAGAAAGGCAGCGGACGGCATTGGTCAAATCAACGCTCAGGGGCCGTGACAAAGCGGGATCACACGCTCAGGTTCTACTGTGCCACAACTTTCAACGTGTTTACAAACGCATCAATGGGTACGAGACAAGCTGTATCATTGCGAGTGTCATTTGCCTTGCAAATATACTGGCTTGATCCAGGGCACGCTGCGTATCTACGGTCGTCGCAGTCGACTACACCCGCCAGTAACCCACCCATTATAGTGGCAGATATCTGGAGTCCAGATCACGGCTGGATTGAACATGCTGGTCTTGATGCCGTCGTATTCGGAGGGATCCCAGCGCAGATATTGGTCAGTCCATTTTCTGCCGGGTTTGCAAAGCCACACAGTGAGTGAGGGAAGGAAGGCTGTGGAACGGGGTTCACGACCTGCGTTTTGCCCGTAAGACTTCAACGAACTTTATGCAGCATCGCACAACACCTAAGTTTCCTAAAAAACAACAACAATTTGTTAGCAGCGACACGATGGATCGAACTCGCGCTTCACCAGCGTACTTCCTATCTGCATGCATAGCTGCGTATAAAATGCAACGTTCACGGTCCACCGATGTACTACTTCAAAGCATTCATTCAAAGGCAAAGTTCTAACCACGAAAGAATCCAACAGAGATATCTCATTTGCTTTCCAATTTTTCCAGAGCATGGCCACCTTCGGCCGACACCCAGTGAGCCAAAGGCACATTAAAAAACTGGGTAGCGAGTCCCTTCTAACGGCCAGGATCGCGTTCATTTCTCAACTCATCTACACCCATCGACTGGATAGCGCCCTGTCATCAGCCCACTGATGCCATTTCATCCAGACAACGGTGTCAGCTCTGATGTCTTTGATGTGGATGAGACCGCGGTGCGCGAAGGCTCGCCTCAGGGCTTCTTGTGTTCTCACCATTCGCATCCACACCAGGGACTCCCTCACGTCCGAGTTCGAGTCCTGGGAATAGACCACGGCGGTATATAGCACAGCCACGCGTCGGGAAGACACATACCAACACACTTCCGAAAGACTGGAGTCAACAAAGCGCGGGCTTCAGCTCGAATAGCACACAAGACGCACGTAGGGCAATGTCCGAGCTCAGGGCTGGAAAGCCCTGCCAGCTGATGACTGAGGTTGTCAAAGCCCATCAGCTAGTCGACTTCGCATGGGGTGGATGTTGCCACGGACCGGCGGGTCACCAGAGAGGTCTGGCGCGGCCGGTAGACCAACTCACGAGGGTGGACGTCGGGTCACCAGAGAGGTCTGGTGCGGCGGGTAACCAACTCACCAGGGTGGACGTCGGGTCACCAGAGAGGTCTGGCGCGGCGGGTACACCAACTCACCAGGGTGGGCAGTCGGGTCACCAGAGAGGTCTGGCGCGGCGGGTACATCGACTCACGAGGGTGGACGTCGAGTCACCAGAGAGGTCTGGTGCGGCGGTCGCAAACTCACCAGGGTGGGCCGTCGGGTCACCAGGGAGGTCTGGCGCGGCTGTCGCAAACTCACCAGGGTGGGCCGTCGGGTCACCAGAGAGGTGTGGCGCGACGGTACGGCCAAACTCACCAGCTGAAGTCGATGAAGCTCATCCCCAGCTTCGCATTGACGCTCGCGGACCTCGTTGAGAACCGGTTCGCACCGCCTTGTTGTACCCGGCGCCCAGAAGGTCATCGTGCAGTCGTCTTTCGGACGGCACACAATACCCTGCGTGGCGGACCAGGTACAGGGGGTCACTCAGGCGGACCCAAGTACAGGGGTCACTCAGGCCGACCCAGGTACAGGGGTCACTCAGGCCGACCCAGTACAGGGGTCACTCAGGCCGACCCAGGTACAGGGGTCACTTAGGGGGAACCCAGGTACTGTCCTCGCTATGTGCCCGCGAAGTTGCGCAAACTATTTGGAGACACTATTCCAAAGTTACTCATGTATTCATAATGTTATAATAACGTCATTCAAATCCTGTCATTTCATGAGCCGTGCGGCGAACAAGGCCAAGGAAAATATAGCTGTTGAGCCCTTCATAACCTGACGTTCGTGAACACAATTTCCAGGTACAAAGACCGTCAACTGGCTCGCAACAAAAGTTGTACAAGGTACGATGACACAATCACACAATAAAGTATTGAGGGACATGTACTTAAAAGTAAAACATACTGTTCTAGACGATACCATTTCTCTACTTAGTAAATAACAATAATTATAAGTGAGCTTATTTTATAATATCGGATGCAAGCTTCCATATCTTCAAATATGAAGTGTTCCCTTTAAGGCAATATTGTTCACGTCCGAATACACTACTGCTGATTCCGGTCAAATAAACGTTTACACATGTCTTGGACGGAAGTTACATAATAAAACAACCTATTCGCATTCTCTGCTGATGTGGTAGAAAATTGACTGGGTTACGTCCACCAAAGCTATCAGGAGCGTAGGAAATAGTTTCATAGGAGAAACGTAGAATAGTTGCGTGAATAAGCAAGTCCTGCACGCAAAGGAGTTATAGGCAAAAGATAGACCGAAAGGCATTGAAGGTCCTTTTACGGTGGCGCCGGCATGAAAGCAGGTCTTTCAAATGCAACCTCAAAAGGCTCGTGGCGCCGCCTTAATGAAAAAACAACAGGCAACAAAAGAACTCACCACACGCAAGTAGTGCAGCATGTCAGTTTGAGGGAAATCATGTGTCCGTCTATGTTTGGACGCTTGGGGGGGGGGGGGGGGGGGGGGGGGGGTGGGGCATAGCCAGTCATGTTTGAAGCAAATCGTTTGAGAATGATGCGCGAGCACTTCACAACGCATTTTCCAGGCCTGCTAATGTCACTTAAGACAAAGATACTCCAATGCAACGGTGTGACTGACTGGTATATGTTCCAAAAGACATCTGGTTTATATTATTCATTTGTGTATGTTCCCAAAAGCATTTGGTTGTCTTACTCGTGTGTATCTGTTCCGAAAGACATTTAATCGTATTACTCATTTGTGTATGTTCCAAAAGACATCGGGCTCTGTTCATCTTGTTTGAATTCTGTTTTTTTCACATAATGGGATGATTCATTCTGTTATCATCTCGCTCTTCCCATGCCCATTAAGGCGCCTTACTGAACGGCATGAGGGTAAAGCCTCTTACGTCTATATTCAAGCAAATCTATGCTAATGTTACGGAAGCTGTGCAGGACCCAGACTCTACGACCACTTGCCGCGGCTCGGCTTCGCAAGACCGCGACCTTCACCGTGCCTTCACCAGGCCTTGGCACCACTTGCCGTGGCTCGGCTTCGTAAGACCTGCGACCTTCACCGTGCCTTCATCAGGCCTTGGCACCACTTGCCGTGGCTCTGCTTCATAAGACCGCGACCTTCACCGTGCCTTCATCAGGCCTTGGCACCACTTGCCGCGGCTCGGCTTCGTAAGACCGCGACCTTCACCGCTGCCTTCATCAGGCCTTGGCACCACTTGCCGTGGCACGACCTCACCAGACCGTGATCTTCACCGCCTTCACCGGGCTTTGGCACCACGTGCCGTGGCTCGGCTTCATCAGACCGCGACCTTCGCCGCCTTCATCAGGCCCCGTGACCACTTGCCTTCGAGGTCGGAGTTCACCCTTTTCTTCACCACCGTAATGCACTTTTCTTGCACGCGCTCGTGCCTTCCAGATGCGCTCGGCCTTCAGCGTCCACCGCCTGAACAGTGTTCTGGCGATGGTTTACGCGCGGGATAACAAGGTCACTGGTCCTGCAGAGCCCGCCTGGTAGCGGCCGTCAATCGGCTACATCCCCCGGACGGCCGGGCGACGTCACAGGCAGTGAGTCGGCACAAGCCTCGGGACAACAACGTGCCCGCGCCGCGCGACTCACGACTGCCAGCGAGACGCGAACAGTCACCGGCATGGATTACGCGGGTCTGAGCTGTGGCGCTCAACACGGCGCTTTGGTGATGATCAACCAGAGAGGGCAGAGCAGGCATGCCTTTGTTGATCAGAATATGCAAGAACAACGAGCGGGGGAAGGGACGCGCGCTTCAATCTGCGTGCTTCGATCGTCAATCGGGCTAAATTGGTGCTTCAATCTGCGCAGATGCTGTTTTAACGAGCTCGTGACAAACCACGTGCTACGGATAAAACTTCGAGGCATTGGTTTTCAGGATGTGCGCAAATGTGCGCACAGATTGCTTCATCTATGTGCGCAAACACAGGCCCACATGCATGTCTAACTATCCATCATCCATAAACAGGTCACAACGAGTGCCCACTCTTGTCCACCGCAGCGCACAGAACCTTACGCTGAAGGAAATGTTCCACATTTGAACATATTGAAGTAAGCATCAAATGTAATGAAATAAACTAACTGAAGCAAGCGGCAGATATGAAAAACATTAACTAACTCCTCACTACTGCCATCCTTTTAAGTGGAAAAGACTGTTCCAGAAAACAAAATTTATCTATTTAATAAACATACTCCTCAATACGTCATTGGCTGCGTCATCGCACCCTGCACAGCATTGAATGAGAGCCAATCGACGGCCACAATACCTGGAAACCGTGATCACGAACGCCAGATATGACCGACTCCACAATATATTTGCTCGACCTTGATCACAGCATGGCCAATGGAATGGCATCATTTGAATGACGTTATCGTTGCGTCATGGATGCCTGAGTGACCTTCAGATAGTCTGCACCAAATAGTCTGCACATCTTCGCGGGCGTATAGCTCAGAAAGTAAAGGGGTTTAGGTTTCAATAACAGCAGAACTGTGAAATGTACTGGATGACCTTCGAGATGGCTATTTCTGTTCAAAACCCGATACAAATGCGGCCCACCCCATTTAATACCGTTATCAGTAACTGAGATGCTGAAGGCAGCAGCACTCCTAGCCATGAGATGTGAAAGATAACAAACAAACAAAAAAACGAGTGTAACCATAATTATCAGTAATCACTATGAATGCTGTCAAATGTTTGGGATATTGGCCCTCGCTCCTGCTATGATGAAGCCTTACGTTCAACCTACAAGATATTGCTATATCTCCAGATTTGTTTGATACCTTTTCTCATGAGAACCATTCCCTCTTTCTTCACAATTTACCAATTTCAAAACCGGCTGATCTCGACAAATTCCAAACTGGAGTGAAAAATTTGGCGAGCGCAATACGCGAAATCATTTTCAAAGGCAACTTATTTTGTGACGCAACTTTTGCTACGGATGCCAGCTGACTCTTCTGAATCCATTGGCTTTGCCAGTGTGTCAGTATCAGTATCCGTGTGTTGGAAACCATCCACATGGTGGCTTTCACGGTTTCAGGTCACACAGGCCCGTACGAAAACACACAAAAAAGGTGTGCATAATGATATGAACAACGGTCAAAGAATTAAGACAGACCAATCAACACTTCATTGTTATGGTGTACGGAGAATGAATTGAAATTCCTCTTTGTGTACCTTTTATCCGCTCCATGTTGAAGAAAGAGCAAACGACGGACAGAGATCAACTAAATTATCAACAAAACATGCGTGTTAAGGCAAGAAGAAAGGTACCGCTCATTTAAAGGTCTTTGACAGGATTTAATCTCTCTCCTTGCCAATAATTCGTTCGCCATTCGTTTACAAATCTACCAGTTTGGAAAGCGGCTTACTTTGGTACATTTCGGCTTAAATCAGGCACTAAGAATGTGTATTTTAGGACTTCTCCGTGTAGACGTGCATGTTGACGCTTCTTTGCTTTTGGATCTTTATCACGACCAATTTATGCGCTTCAGACTTGTGTTAAAATGTGTACTACCGCCCTTCATTCCTTCCTCTGCGCGCTCGCAGTTTTTTCTTCCATTTTTGTACTTCTATCTCCGTATCATGGAAAGTTGTGTGTAGTAGTAGAAAGAGATGTTTATAATGGTCGTTTCAGCCTCTTTTTCTCAGCCAGTTACCAGCTGACCGACATGTCGCACAGACTCGCGTTGAGGACACGATCCAGCATGCCTGTCACATACCAAGGTCAGAGTGCTGATTCTCCGCCAACTGAGCTGCAGGAACGGCTATGACAGCATCTGCTAGACTTGACGAAACTGCATAGGATTGGTGTCATCAAGCACCGGTAAAGGTGATTCAAGATGGGTCACATCAAGTCGGTGGCCTCCAAACAGTGACCACGATATTTTCCCAATAACCGTGTGCTGTATGGTGTGCAGAGAAAACGTCGGTGGGTAGCTCTTATCACACTGGACCACATACTGGTAACTGGAAAATGATAGATGGCTCATGTGAAATGTCAATTCGCAATGTCTTACCGTAAATAATGATGTACAATCAGGCCAGAAGGTCCCATATGTTCCCAAATGTGTTTTATTTGTACACACTCATTTGACCTTTTTGACCTTTGGTGCCCCATCTACGTCGATAATTTTGCCGTGAGATGAAATCAAAATAAAGCTGTTGTAGGTGCCAACTTTTCAACACCTGTTAAGTACTAAACCACTCTTCACACCTGCTGGATTTTATCAAATTGCGATATAAAATTTTAGCACTAAACCACTCTTCTAGCCTGTTTGATTTCATCGTATTGTTATACAAAATTCATCATTCGCTGGTTTTTTATTTTGCAACACATTCCTGCAAAAAATGTAACCTTTTGGCGTAGTTTCGATCATGACTTTATCGCCGTCAATTTTTGTTCTTTTGAACTTTTATACGTTGAACATTCCTATGCCAACTTCTATTAATGTTGAGCTGTTTCAATCTGATTGTTGACGTTCTCTCTTTTAACATATTGTTGCGAGTTTCCTTGTGATTCTTACGCGGCCTTGTGCTGGCTGGTTTCCAAACAATTATTTCCTGTTTGTTCGAGCACTGCAGCTTTTGGACATGCTTCTGCAGTGGCAGAGTCTCCACTTACCAGAAAGGAACAGCGATGCGCAGACAATGACGAAAACCGCTCTTGAAACCATGGTGCAGGTTTGTGGACGTTCCCTGCCGAAACACCAAAATAAGCAAGATGTTATCAATGATGGGAGAGGAGACCAACTCGGGGACACTCGGCGCTCTCCGTTTCTACTACACCAGTTCGTCCCGGTGGCTGAGTTGGCTAGAGGCGCCTGCCTTCCGATCCACCCAACCCGTGGCGGGGTGGGTTCGAGTCGCTTCAGACGTTCGCTCTTGACAGGTACGGTCTGCGGCCGGTGGGCAGCGGCCCCCGCGCTAAAGGTCGGTTGATATTAGAGGGCAGGGCGGACCGTAACGAGCATTGCGTTACGTTAAACGTTCGCCATCAAATCCTGCCGTTGCTCGCAATGCGCGATCGGACGACAGAGGTCAGGGCTCGCACAACAAGCACTACCTAGCGTGAGCTCTGATCCCAGGAATTCATCCCAATCAAAGAGTTGGGATCGATCTTTAAAAACTGCTTATAAGGTGATGTTAATATGGGCCTCCGCGCAAACGAGTGAAAACAAAAGAGGCCGTTTTGTTGTGGGCGGAGTAGCGGACGGCGCTCCACAGAAGCTGTTTGGTCCTAGGCATCGGTTTGAATGGTCCCAACGCCCGATCAAGAAGTCCCGTTTCGGTTCAAAGGGCCCTACATAACCAAGACTTCAGTAATATTGTTCAGGATTCCAAGGCTGCGGGCTCCAGAGGACAAATCAGGTTCTCAAACTCCTAGACCCTGAGATACTTAACAACATCGAGGATGGATCAGACATATCAATATCTCTGTACTATATCTCACAACACTTCGAACAACACAACCAGGCTTAACCGACAGAGGTTCCAGACATTGCGCGCTCACTGGTCGAGATCACTGCAAAACCCTATGAGTCAGCTCACGCGAAAGCACACCAGACGTGAACTGCAAAGAAGCAAGCCGTACTTCTTCCAGGCGCCAGTGGCCTCACAATATCGGGAACTCGTGATTGATCCACGTTTGCACTGCCAAGACGGTCAATGGGGCCTTTTAAAATGGATGTATGAAGCCAATTCACAGGTATGCAATAATAACAAACTTTATGACACTCATTTCAGTTCATGACACTATCAGACCTTTGTTGGCCAAGTAACTTTGGGTTGGACGACGTTCTGAAACATTTGAGAGGGTTCCGAGACGGCCAACCACATCTACAAGAGGTAAACTCACTACGATAAAGCCTGTGGTTCGATAAAGTACATGTCTAACAATGCCGCCCTGCTGGGACGGATACAAGCGGGTATCTAGTTGAGCGGAGGAGGCAGGGTGACAGACTGATTCATTGTAAGGGAAAACTCACAATAAGCACCGATATAAAAGCTATACGCTAAACCAGGAAACGTAGTCGCGTCCAGCATGTACGGAATCTGTACCGGTCCTAAGTCCTGCATTGTGCATGCACTGACAGGCGTGCCGTTTAGAACAATCAACGCGGGGCTAAACGGGATGGATTTCGGAAAACATTATTTCAGCTGACGAGAGCGGACCTCCTTTCCTTATTTCCCGCAGCACTGATCGAGCCACTTCAGGCAGGCCTCGACCAGCGCTGGTCAACTCTCGAGGACACTATCCACCACCGGACCGCAGACCATTGTGGGCGGATGAGCCGAATCAGCGCCGCTCCAAACGCAGTTCTGCGGACTAGACCACGCGCTCGTGGCCGGGTCAGCCAGCGTTCATGGTGGCGCCTGTGGCCGAGCCAGCCAGCGCTCATGGTGGCGCCCGTGGCCGGGTCAGCCAGCGCTCGTGGTGGCGCCCGTGGCCGGGTCAGCCAGCGCCCATGGTGGCGCCTGTGGCCGGGTCAGCCAGCCTCATGGTGGTGCCCGTGGCCGGGTCAGCGCTCATGGTGGCGCCCGTGGCCGGGTCAGCCAGCGCTCATGGTGGCGCCCGTGGCCGGGTCAGCCAGCGCTCATGGTGGCGCCCGTGGCCGGGTCAGCCAGCGCTCATGGTGGCGCCCGTGGCCGGGTCAGCCAGCGCTCATGGTGGCGCCCGTGGTCGGGTCAGCCAGCGCTCATGGTGGTGCCCATAGCCGGGTCAGCCGGCGCTCATGGTGGTGCCCGTGGCGGGCTCAGCCAGCGTTCATGGTGGCGCCCGTGGCCGGGTCAGCCAGCGCTCATGGTGGCGTCCGTGTAGCGATCTTGGTCTTCAGCCTCGCCTGGCAGTTCCTGAGAAACAACCACCCTGAGGAAGGCTATGAGGCATTAAGCACCTCCCGGGATATCCCCACAGCTAGTCAATAGTCGTCACAAATCCGACGAAAAAGTTACTCCCAGATTCTGCAGCCAGGCACGCAAGCGCAGCAAAGAGAAAGGTGGTTGTCAAAACCTAGGAATTCCGGAATTACTTTCTCCACACACAGTAGCATGCTGAAATGCGCGGCGACGGCCCTACGCAGTTTCTGCTGAATAAGCTGGCGTAGAGCCGGCCGCCCTTAGAATGCCAAAACGTATTGCGCGGCTGCAACACTTATGACGTCTTTGATACTTCTGCTTCATAAGACACACTCTCATAACAAAGGACCGTCGGATAAGTAGTATACGTAATTTGTTCTGAGTAAATGATTAACTCACCGGGCTGAGGTGAGTCGTTTGCAGCTGACAATAAATCCATAGGACTGCGTTCTATTTTCGGAAGGAAGCTCGTGCGATAGCGTTTAATAACGATGCAGGTGGCAAACCTCAGATCTGCGGTCTCCGACACTCGCTTTTCTAGGTTCCTGCTGGCGGCCCAAGGCCATCGTTCGCCACCGCGCCGGCGGAACACCGATAGTTTTTGGTTTCTGCCATTAGAGGGCAGAAATGGAATAAGCCCTTGGTTCCCGGTATGTTTAAAAATGCATAATACTGATTGAGCGATTAGTAGGTCCATTTCAACAAGGCGAGCAAACTGACCCTGACTCAAAGTCGATTGTTTCCAGTAAAATTCCTCTCAGCAATGTGAGAATAATAGTGCTTGTTTTGTATATATTTTCCGGATAACGCATGTTTGCTATTACGCGCCGTTGGTTTTTAATGCATTCTCGAACGACTTGAAGCAGGAATATAGCGTAATACTATTGTAGTTTTGCCACCGAGCGTAACATTAAGGCCCACACAAAATGCAATTCAGCGTTAGAAGGGGTGCTCCTCGTTAAAGAGCGTCCTCTACGCCACTGGTTCTTACGTCCAACCGAGGAAATGAAAGGTGGCTTTGGACCCGATGACAACAGAACACGAACTGTGACTCAGTGCAAGCTTGCAAACTAAAGTTGTGCCAAGGTAGCCCGTTGAATACGACGCGCTCGGGTGGGGCGGTCAATTGGTCCGACATATCACACAGTAAGAAAGGTACAACATTGTTGTACAAGGGTACAACATTCAAAAACTGTTCGGTTTCGGCCACGATATGATCGTCGACCTAGATGCCTAGCTATGACCTAGCTATGACCTAGCTGCATGAATGTTACTGAAATTGGTTGTTATCCTAACGTTGACTAGATAGGACAGAACTGTTGCCTTTCTCCTCGCAGAATAACAAGGAGAAAGGAAAGCTAGATGCATTGTTGCTTTGGCTACATGTCTTTATTGAAACGAATATTGGTGATGATATTACTGATACTAGTGATCTTCCATATCCGCTGATACTCATATCTTTCTTTACCTTTCCCTGGTTGTTGTAAAAGGCATAAGGCTTACAGCGCTGTATTATCTATATGCATTATGTGCACGCACACACACACCCGCAACTGCACTTAACAACTTGCCCTCTGCTTATTGTTTATTTGTTCTTGTCTAAGCCTTTGTTGCCGCACTAACCTTGGAGTTGCCCAAAGAAATGTCTTTAATAGCAGCCATAGTCTGACGTTCAATCACTAAAGGTCCATTATTTTAAAATACATATCTTATTGTTTGCACCACAAGATCAACTATTCCACGGTCTCCGTCTATGCCAAGTTTGACGTGGCCACGCCGCACTGTTAAAATACTACTTTGGAAAATTGTGAGAGGGTTGAATGAGCCTGTCCGCACTCGAGCACATGCTGAAATGCGACAAGACCAATAATAATATGGGTTTTAGGGTCAGTTTTAAGAATGCGAACAGCCTGATTTGTAAATAAGGAAATAATAACGGTGACATTATCTTGTGTCGGCATTTTGCACTCGGTATAGCAACTCTAACTTTGTAGTTACTTTTTGCCCGCTGGCTCACAGCAGTTGTCAAGCGATATTGGAAATCCCAGGCCGGTGGTGTCATTTGCCCAGCGTGCATATTTGAAAATGACAGGAGGTTTCAACCACTCCTTCTCGATCTGCTTCCTCTTAATATGAATTAGGAAGATCCTGCTCTGGATCAAGAGACCCTGTTTTGTGCTAAGGTTGGGGATTACTGGTTTTGAAGGCCTCCCTTATGAATCGGAATGTCTCTGATCCGGATTAAGAGGCTTCCTCTCTAGATCCCGAGGTCCCTGTTCTGGATCAGGAGGTACATTTAGGCATCAGGGGACTTCCTATTCCCAAAGGCCCATCCTTTGGATCAGGAGGCTCTATGGTGGGCCAGGGAAACCGCTCCTGGAATTGGCGGCCCCTTATTCATACAGCAGGTCGTGGTCGTGACAGCTAGAGTAAGACGTAAAACCGTAGCAGGTCATGTTTGATCTGCACTCCGATGCACACGTTTTTCGCTCCCCCCCCCCCCCCCTCTCCCCCCTCCAGTCCCTAAGACATATTGACTGTTGCGCTATGTCCCAACCGAAGGAATTTGGGGGGTTGAGCCTATAATGATGCTTGCTGGAATGACACATGCCGTTTTTCCTGTGAAACTGTCAGTCTGTTTCCACCACACTGAGAGGGAGCACCGCACAATGACACAGGCTGTCAGTTGTCTGCATGACCTCCGTCACTTTGAAGCCCGCATCTTCTCCTGAACTATCTTCGTCGATCGGCGGACGAGCAGCTCGAGAAACAAAGGGTGTGGAGCGTTTCTACCGACAAGAGCAGTACGCCGATGTCTCCCTGTGATTGGTCCGTATATGCTGCGGATTTATCCATTGCTCATATCACAGTTCGGGTATTTCCCGACATGTGGAAAATGCTGTGCGCGTATCATCCTAGAATCAGGTGCTCCAACTGTATCATTTATCAGAATGCCCATATCACTCTCAAGCGTGCTATCCAAAAACTTTCTCTAACACCTCAGTGGTTGATTTGCACCTGGCGTTTCTCAAAATGATCATCGAAGCCCATGTGTTTCCACATATACCTTTCTGTCTATACGTAAGGGGTGGTGCGATCAAGATCCAGGTGCAGATAATTCCCAAACAATAGATTTTGCCGCCAGGACCTGTCTTAGCATAAACCGCAGCCTGCATCTATACCGGCTCTGGAATCTCCAGGCTGTCTCCGGATTGATGACCTGGTTAAAGAGAGGGACGTGCTGAAAGTGTTACAAGCCTTAAGAGGCAAAGATCGCCTCCAGCTGTCCGATCTCTTTTTAAGCGACGCCACTCAGAGAGGACGCGCCCTCTGTGTCAACGTCTCTCCACCTGTTGAGGTGCTATTGGAGGCTAACAAGCGAGTCTCTCCTTAGCGTCTGGCATCTGACATTTGTCGTCCGTGGCTTCTGGGAACCTTCTGCCTCCCACCACGACTGTACCTCCATCTCTGACTTTTAACGATCAAAACCGGTATTTAAAACGGCAAGTGTTAGGTCCTGCGACTTACTTTACGCACGCACAAGTAGCCGGTGTGATTCTTTGTTACAGTTATGTACGTGTGTGATCTTTGCCGTTCAGTGCGAATTCCATGCACTTACAATTATTTTCTTTCATCTTTGTGTGTGTGCGCAGGGTTTTGATTACATTCCGCTTTAAATCAAGAGCATTTATAGATCGCTTCGAGGACTCCGCAATTATTGCATGGCATCGTGTGATGCATTGTATTTGACCGTTCTGTATTTTTATCTGTTTCTATTTTGCAGTGTAACATTTTACATTTTTGTTCGTAATAATATCGCATTTTGTAGTAAATTTCGCAGCATCGACTTTTATCTTATTTTTGCAGTGTGTCGTGACGAGTGAGTAAGTAATGTACCGAACCCGGCCCAGCGAATACTGTAAGCCACTTCATAGATAATTTTAGAGCGAACAAATACAAACTAAACAAATTAAGTGATTCGAAATTTCTGATACAGACTCGTGTTTATCTTTGACTATGTAGTTAGGTTTTCGTAATGCACGGCAAACGACCGTTAGCACCGGCATATTAATGGGGTCATCCCTCTCTCATCCTCAGTCAGGCCAGTATGAAGCAGGTAGCCGAAGCATCCAGGTTCTGCTCAGAAGAAAACCTGTGGCCTCCACGTGCCAACTTGCGAAGTCCACGAAACCATGCAACTGATTTCAAATAAATATTTGCTCACGGTGTTCAACATTCGGTTGTTCAGTTACTAATTACAGCATCACACTTAAAAGAAACTGCTGTTTCTTAATTGCGCGGACTAATTTTACACCTAATTTTTATTAAGCCAGAAATAAATTTTGCTAATAAAAATGCCTGCCGCGCAAGGTTACCTTTAAAACGTGATAACATATAACTTGCCTCAAATCGGTTATTGTGACGTTTATCCCACTGGTTTCAGTGATCCAAAAACTACAATTTCATTCGCCTCCACTGACGCCAGAAATGACAGAATAGCGAGCTTCAATCTACCCAACACAGGGCATTACAGTAGCGCCGATTTTCAGGAGTGTGTGCAGATTGCTGTGAGTGTACACTTGCCCTCTTCTGGTCCAATTCAAGACGCTCTTTGAAAAGTTTCTCCCAGGAACTTACAGAAGGGAAGAGAACATACAGCAAGGGAGACAAGCTCTCACCACTGAGGGAATTCTCCATTTTGTTTAGGAGACATCTTGATTAAATTTTCCCGCTGCTCAAACTCGCGACGCCGCCATAGGCACAGTAGTTTTGCCATGACCGGGGGTCGGACGGGCCCAAAACAGACAAAATAAAAGGCATCACATCGCGAATAATCCCTGGATCCTGGACCAGGGTCTTGGTGTATTTGGGGGGCTTACGAAATCCAATGTTTCTTACCCAGAACAGATGAGTATCTTAATTGATAGCCTGCTTTGCTTTTATCTGTGTGACTAAATTCCCTTTTGGCCTTTTGTTCAGTTGACTTTTATATTTTATTTTTATACTCTTAACTTCTTGCATCTTGGCTTTAACGAATTTTTTGCTTTCATCACTTTGTATTATCCTTTCAATATCTCTTCAAACATTCTTGCCGTTTAAATTTATATCCTTTAATTTCTTTTCTTTTACCTTGTTGTCCTGCAACCGATTACAGCCATGGATATCCTCATTGATGGCCACGGGACAGTTCATTCACAGCCCCGCCGGCTGGTTGTCAGTATGACAGTTTGCCAAGAGCGCCCGTAAGTTTGATGCGAGTGTCTGGCAGGCTACCAAGGTCACCATCCATCGGTCGTGCCGGGGAGGGCAGTGCGTGACCTGGAACGGCGTTCCCCAGACAACACCAAACGTCACTCTTCACTGAAGGACGCCGCCACACCACGCCGACGCCGGCTTTTCCAGGCATGTGGCCAGCATGGCACCACAAAAACACAGCTGAGGTTAAACAGGAACGTCACACACACCGGGCCCCGAGGGAGCCGAGTCGCACCCTGACAATGGACGCATTACTTGCATATTAAACACGCCCGGCCCGGACGGCCCACTCGCACGAGACAATTCCCGACGCAGCGGCGTTAATACCGCTCAGGTTCGCGCGCGCGCCGTGGTTTGCACGATCGTGCGGGCCCCAGCGGGCACGTGAGGTAGCACATACGTCCTGAGCATCCGGGGACGTCACGGGGCGGTGAGGGCAGACGGCCCGCCGCGGCGTTTATAGAGCAGCTCGTGACGCTCGATGGGCCAAGCGGATCAGCTTGTTTACGTGTCCGACGGCGAGATACGGCGTATCAACGGCCGAGGGTAGGCGCAGCTTTGCACACCAGGCTGACCCAGATATGCGGCGGACGATCAGCACACAACAGGCGGCCGGCACGGACTGTCGGTCAGCACACGCGGTCAGTGAGCAGGGCCCGACTGAATGGTCCGAAGGAGTGGCCAGAGGCCCTATGAAGGGCCCGCAGCCCCAAGTCCGGGCCGCCAGAATTCAGCGTACCTCTTGCACTGATCGGAGGCCCCTGGGACAGCGTCCCTATTTAAGTCAGCTGACTGAGACTAACAATACCGAACAGCCGGTTCCGTGCCGGTCTGAGGCCTAAGGACCCCTTTCGCGGGCAGGGGCAAAGCAGTGGCCTGAAAATGTCGATCAAGGCCTTCATGATAAAAACATGACCAAAAGGCCTTCTACATTGGCCCGGGCACCTAAACTAATGAAGAACCCCAGTGCTAGTCAGTGACCACAGTCCCTAGAAAGGGACCATGTGTCTGCAATAAGCCCAGGTCGGCAAGGAACGCATTTGCTGACAGGGATCACAGATGGGGCCCTATATGTTAACGCGTGGTCGGGTTGGGGTCAATTCGACCCCCCTCAAAGGTTTTTCCGGAATGATTTCCGAACGGTACGGCGAAGCCGCGCCAAATTTTGCATGCCCGTAAACAATTGAATAGCGGATCGTCTGATAATAGCAGTTTAGATGTACCTTGTGAGGTCGCTGACCTATGGCAGGTCAAAGTCAGGTCATGGTTTCAGCGAAGGCACGTTCTAGGGAATTGCTCAATCCGCTCAAACAACGGGGTGTTAGACGAGGCCATACATCTCTGAGATACTTTCTTAGGCAACACACCAATTGAATAAACAAATAGCATTGACCTAGGGTCAGTTATGAAGGTCAGACCAAGGTCAAAGTCAACCTGTTTTGCTACCCTCGTGCTTGCTGTATTGGCTGGTTTCTGGTGCTCATTTCGAAAAAAATATTGATAGCAGGAACCGCATTATACACCTTCCATGAACTTCTTATCGGTCAGAATGGGTCACTAACCTAGAATGACCCAGGTCAACATTTTGTTTTTAGAAACATACTGCCTAGCGTAATCTTTGTCGCTTATCCAAATGCACAACTCAAGCATTCCTATATCATTTTGGTCATCATGACCTTTGAAAGGTCAAACAAGGTCACTGACCTCATCTGAGCATGTGACATTTTCCTCAGCGTAGTTGGCTAGGTTCTAGGGGCCCTTTGAAGATCAGTCTGGAATTTGTCATTGTTTGACCTTATCTGACCCGAAGGTCATAACCTACGAATTTGAAACTCTGACCTAAGTGAGTTCACATACAGGCCAACACACCCTGTGAATTTGGTCTCTCTGGCTCTCTTAGTTCCCGAGATCTCAGGAAGGGAAGTCAAACTGACCCCTCTACCTGAGCGAAGGGTATCCAACCGGCCACCCAGGCGCGTGTTAAAAGGTCGAACAAGGTCACTGATCTTAACTGAACGTGTGACAGTATTAATAGGCAAGCTTCCTAGGATCCAGGGGGCATTTGGAGACCAATCGGGAATTTTACCTTGTTTGACCTTATTTGACCCGAAGGTTAAGGCCTAGGAGCCTCAAACTTTGACCTAAGAAATTTTATGTACAGATCAACACACTATGTGAATTTGGTGTCTCTAGCTCTCTTGGTTCCCGAGATCTCAGTGGGAGGGGTCAAATTGATCCCCCCCCCGTCGAGCGAAGGGTATCCAGCCGGCCACCCGTGTGCGCGTTAAGAGGGCTCTTGCGCTGGTCCAGTCCCTATTGACAATATAATTATATCTGAGAAATGACAAAGAAAGGGTTCGCATTCACAATGAGACAGCGGAAAGGCCCTGTGTCAGTCAGAGGTCCCAGTACCGGCGAGGGATCCTCCACTCCGTTTCAACCAGAACTCCATAAGACCTGTGCCTTGGTACCATTTATTGGACTCCCTTTGCTGGTAAATGCCAAGTTTTCATTCATGAGGAGCCTGCTCCGATCCGCTGCTGGGTGTCCCAGACAGAGGGCCTGGCGCATCAGGGAGGGGCCCGGTTATGATATATCCGTCTGGGGTCTCCGTGCCGACCACAGGCTACTGTACTCGCAGCGTCAGAATAGCAGCCGTTGGGGACCACACGCTGGTACGAAATGTCCTCCAGCTCCTAACCAAAAAGCTCCTAGCCAAACATTTTACCTGTACAATTTCAAAGTTGATTATCTAAACGGAATTAGACGCTACAGCGACACGAGCAAGAGAGGTCGCGCCATTGCGTCTTGCGTGTATGGTTGTGTGCATGAAAATCAGTCTCGAGTACCAATCTTATAACTGCACACGCAGATTATATTGTTCGGGACACCCTTTACACGCATACCACATGACTTCGTAAAACGCTGCGAAGTACCAATTCGCGATGCGCGATCATTTTCGCACGCCCGTTGACCGCTGCTGGGTGTTGCTGCGAGGTTCCGTGTTCGGTATCCTAAAATAGCGTAACTGCGATATCTCCGTCTCGACCCCTCACGATGCACCTCACGGAGGGGGCGACAAGAGATCACATGCAACGCGACAACGGCTCTTTTCTCACTCACAGTGCTTACTCGATGCACTGGAATTCTATTAACTGCACTTGAAACAAAAAACTCAACATTCTGGACGCATTAGTAATTTATGATCACACACCACTTCTAAGCACACAACTGAATCAAAGAGAAAAATCATGACATTCTTGGGTTCTTGGCGTTCATATGGCGTTCTTGTGCCATCCAGCGACAGGTTTTAAAACAACCTATAACTGAAGTGACATCTAGCGGCAGGAAATAAAACTTTTTAAGATGTGATAACTGGATGCTGTGAACGATATATGCTACAAGCTATGACGTTGCGAGCTTATATACTATGATCGCCGATAACGGGCACGGAATGGGACGCATTTTGGATGTTATGAACGCTTGGTGTTACGATCTTGGATGATATCAACACTGGAAACCGCGATCTTAGATGTTTTGGTGCTATCCGGTCGTTCTACTTATTCAGAAGGTATGCTAGCTGGGCGTCGTCCTCCGTTGGTGAACTGGTTGCCGCTGAGACTAATAAGTGGCATGTGTAGGTATGTCTCACCTAACCTGGAGGCTCAAAATGTTAGATAAAGTGCTCATGCCCTTCAGGTACGGAGGCCAGAGGCGATTTTGAGCCCTGCGATGTGGTGGTACTCATGAATTATCAGCCAAAATAATTGCGATATGGTTCAGAACATGATAAGCCTTGGATGTTCTGATCTGCATGTAAAATTACCTTCCAACAGGCAACAAGCTATGCATCTCGAATATCTCAGCATACCCTGGTTTATTACAACTTGTTGCACTTTTCACAACGGAGGTGAACAAAACTCTTCAATTCAAGATCCCTGGATGGACCAAATTTGCTGTCAAATTCTAAAACGTCCTGAATGTGGAAGCAGACCGGCACCAATTCATTTGATACATTTGCAGTAAGGCGGACTAGACCGGATTGGGTTGAAAAGTCTGTGAAAGCGGGTTTGATTACGGCAGATTGGGTCTAAGCTAGCCGAACTTCACTGGACCGCATCATGAACATTTAACCCGTGAAATGTTCTTGTCACTGAGCTCGAAGGCTTGTCAAACCTCAGATGTGCATAGCCCGTCCCAGCTACGAATCCGCGGCTACCACGGACTCGGTCCCTGTCTGGACGGTTCATGAGTCCACGGCCGTGGCCGGACTCGGTCCTCGTTCAGACCCGCCTGCCGCGCGCCTGCCCAGGTGGCGCCGAGCCATCCACACCGAAAGTCAGTTGACATCGGTCGCCCGGCAACAGCTCGTCTCGCAGGCTGGCCTTGACTGTTTTTGTTTGGTCTGGGGTCGTCCGCGCTGTCGGGTGGTAGCGAAGGACACCAGGATGGGCATTTGGTGGTCACGCGCATGGTGGGACGGTGCGTGGCGGCATGGCGTAAGGCTTGGCGCTCATTGAACACGCGCATGACAGTCACGAGCTGCGGATCTCGGCTGCGCTGATGTAACGAAACCACCAAGGACTACGTACATGTCACGGCCGGCGCGAACTCCCCAGCCAGGGATGCAGTAAGCGCAGCCACCTTCCGACTTAACATAATGTTAGTATCACATAATGTTTCTGAGAAATGAGTTGCGACAGCCGGCAGCTGGCCTTGACAGATGACGTTTCGTTTACATTTTGGCTACAGTTACTTCTGGGCAGATGCGGAATGGGGAACAAAAAATCAGCTGATCCGGCATTGTTTTAACCCAACCAGTCGGCGCCCCCCGGGCCATGAGAAGGCGCCACGCTCACTGCTTCGACCCCCTGTCTAGTCATGATGCATGTGAACCGCCCCGTTCAGGGCATGTGTACTTAAACGATAGCCAGACGACGCCACCGGGCAAAGGATACGATACGTCACGGATCACGTTAATGGCCGAAGTTCATGGCTTCGTCCGTCTTGTCCTGTCGGGTGTCCGACGCACGTACCTCTCCGATGGGTGTCGTGGGCCTGATCTTCACCTCGGTCTGCGCCGCGACGACGGCCGGTCACGGCGGCCGCAGTCCTACAGGATGCGCGCGCCTGTCGCTGGCGTCTGTGGCACCCCGCATCGGACCACGCGCCCCCGCCGGTCGCCGGGCCCCTCCCACCAGTATCACTCGATAAACGAGCAGATGATTCGCCGGGGCCGTCGCGAGCGTCCGCCGGAGCCGAGCGGAGATCCCGATTAGCGGCGTTGGAGTGCATGCACGGAACACTGGACCAACACAAAAACAGCAGCCCCGCGGAAAAAGCTGTCCACAGGACGCTCCGCGTCCTGTCGAGCCTGCTCGAGATACAGATTCCAAGCTTACGCCGCGCAGTTCTCGCGGAGTCCTAATGATGCGCGCTGCCGGTTTGGTCTGGTCGGTCTGGTCGGTCTGCCGGCAACAGATCGGCCGCGTCAGGGACGCTAGCGTCTGTTCGTTATCGCCGTCGTGGTCTGGTATGCCGGTCTGCGTACTTCCGTTTATTACGACCGAACTGCTGTTGGATAATTATGAGGACCAGGGTCATGCTGGTGAGGACAATTTCTAAGAAACAGATGATGCTGACGCATTGGTCACTGTGGATTTATAATCATTGTCGTTTCAACGGTGTGATGGTTACCAGCTTGATATGGACGGAGCTTTTTAACCCGCCAAACCACCAAATCTGACCTGGCATCTGACCTGGCTTCATGACATCATCTTATGGTTTTTGGCACAATACATACGTCTTAGTCGTTAAGTGAGATGCGTTTTGACTGGATGCTCTGGCACGGACCTTGCTTATATAATCGGAATGCACCATTATAAAACGGACACCAGATGCCAGCCAACGCTGACAACGCATGTGGTGTCTTCCCTCATGACACACGTGATCAAATGGCGCGTCTTACTCACACTTTTACCCAACAGAAGGCCTTTGTGTGTGTGTGTTTATGTATCAAGACACTTACCACAAACCTGCAAGGCTAGCAGGTTTGTGTTTGTGAGTTGATTCAGATATTTTGCGTTGGGGGGGGGGGATCTTTTCTTTTTGCCGGATATTAATAGCTAAGGGATTATCCTCGTAGTTCTGGCGTACAGAACGCAAATGGTCACATACTGGAGTCCCATGAGTTGCGCATTTTTACGTTCGGTATGTGCTCGTAAAAACGTAGCAGAGTGCTGTTTTTTATTCGCCAACATGCGATACACTTTCTCTGCTGCTCTCACATCAAACACACTGTGCGGTGCACTGCACCAGACGCCAGACATTTTTCTTTCAAACCTGGCATGCATGCGTTACAATTTCACTGACCAGGTGGTCATACAAGTTGTGAAAAGGCCGTCCGAACTAGGCTTCTTTTCAACGTGTTGTGGTTTGGCCATGCTACTCGGAACATTAAGATCCTGCTCTTTGACAACGGATTTGACCTTCACAGCCAAAGCTTCATTCGCGTAAGACTACAGTCAGATAGCCGTCCAGGGATATGTAAAGTAAGTAGTGGTGGGTGTGTAGGGTAAGTTTAGTAAGGCAGCGGCTCAACTTATGATTATTTCACCGATCCCGCTGGGAAAGATAATGATACTGAGCTCGCTGGTGTTGGCGTCTTGCTGATATTGATGTTCTTGTTGGCATTTGTTGGCCGACTTCCTAATTGAAGGGAGCCCGTTTTGGTGTTTGGGGTTCGCCCCCCCCCCCCCCCTCTCTCACCCGACTTGAACATAGCTTCCGCGCCCTAGATAGGCCAGTAGAGGCAAGAGAGACAGAGCAAGGTAGGACAGCACCGGCCTACCATACTACCGGTAACCAAACGCCGCCGGCGCATAGGACCCAAGATGCCCAAAACTATAGTTTGCAAAACTGCCAGCAGGTGGCAGGATCAACCGCTTTCACTCCCCCTTCTCCCATTCTGCATTTTATCTGAGAAGGGTACTCCTGCTCGTGCGTGGCCTTGATCTAGAAAGCCGTCTCGTGACACGTGATGTCTGCGTATTTTAACATGATTCACGAAGCAGGTGCACTCTCTTCAAAGCTGCGATTACGGGCGCTGACGGTTTTAGTACTATGCGCGGACTGATCCTAACCATTCAAAGAAACATGCCTCTTGTCATTCGCAATGCTTTCCTCATTCTTGCTTCACCCTGCATTCTCACAATCCCACGTTTACCCCGGGCAATGACATGCGCCAGTCATGGTGGGTTATGTGCCCCGTTCGAGAGCCGAGCACATACCCCGTAACGAGGTCGTTGTGCAGGCTTAGTACCCGGCGAAGGGTCCTCAGGTGCATTCAGGTTAGGCCCATTCACTTTCCACATTCACATCACGTCCACATCCACATCACGTCCACATCCACTTGTATTTATCCCATGGGATTATGTGGTCATTACTGGCCGAATGAGCTGCGATGCAAACCAAACAAACATGATTATGTCCAGTCAAAAACAAAATTAGTGTTGTTTTTCCAATCCAAAGTTTGATAATGGGGAGAGAATGAGAAGAATTGGCCTCCCACCATAAGGTGTTTAAGTCGTGGAGAAAACCGTTTTGGTAACTGATTTCTGCAATCAACCCCTTTTCAAATGGCACAACCTCTCCCCCAACCCGAGGGCAAATTGCGTCACATGGGGAGAAGTTGCATTGATGTTCTTCATCCGTCGTGATTGCGACTAATGAATTGCGGCGATTTTTATTAGTAAGTGTTTGCTTTGCGTTTACCTTGCCACTTCGGTTTCGGGTCGCTCAGGAAGGAATCGAGAATCGGCACAGTTACTGTAAGTACGATTTATTGTCTTGATGTCAAGAAGTCGTAGCTATCGTGTCAGTCAACTATTGACAATAAATTAGTCAATGACAGCTAGCCAACAAAGATGGGACGACACCACCGTCTGGCATCTTGTAAAACAGCTCGCTCCACCTCGAAACGCTGGCTATCAGACACTAAATGTTTCGGCACATGCAGCACACATATTCTTCCACGAACGAAGTATATCACGAAGTGCGAAGTTGTCATCACGAAGTACTTGTGCCAACGGTTTGGGATGCCTTCACGACCCTGAAACAAGACGTAAAGCTCACATCCAGCCCGATGCATAACCTGCCCAGGGCTGTCCACGGTGGCCGACCTTACCACCCTCTATTCCGAACCTTGACCGGACCGACACCGAACCAGATCAACGCTGGATCTGACCAAACTCTGACAGGATCAACAACCGGATCTGACCAAACGCTAACAGATCAGCACCGGATCCTGACCAACACTGACAGGGCCAACACTGGATCTGACCAAACGGCCGACAGGACCAACACTGGATCTGACCAAACGCTGACAGGACCAACACTGGATCTGACCAAACGCTGGCAGGATCAACACCGAATCTGACCAAACACCAACAGGATCACAGCGGATCTGACCAAACGCTAACAGGACCAACACTGGATCTGACCAAATGCTGACAGGATCAACACCGGATCTGACCAAACACTAACCGGATCAACACCAGATCTGACCAAATGCTGACAGGGCCAACACTGTATCTAACCAAGCGCTGACAGAACCAACACCGGATCTGACCAAACGCTGACAGGATCAACAACGGGATCTGACCAAACGCCGACAGGACCAACACTGGATCTGACTAAACGCTGACAGGACCAACACTGGATCTGGCCAAGCGCTGACAGGATCGACACCGGATCTGACCAAACGCTGACAGGACCAACACTGGATCTGACCAAACGCTGACAGGATCAACACCGGATCTGACCAAACGCCTACAGGACCAACGCTGGATCTAACCAAACGCTGACAGAACCAACACCGGATCTAACCAAACGTTGTCCAGACCAGCCGACAACACTGAATCCGAGGGCATCGCCGCTCCTCGCCCACACCGGGGCTAATCGCTTCCGTTCCGGTCGCGGAGCAGCCGAACGGTCCTTGTGCTGGCGCGGCGCCGCCCACCTCCATCCATTAACTGCTGGCCCTCGGCCCGGCTGAATTGGTGACAGATAATGACGGGTAATTGGAAGCGAAGACGCACGTGCGGCCACCAATTACCCTCCCCTCCAGCCTTCAATGCTCGGCTGGATCGACGCTGGAGGAGCGAACAGGGGACAACGTGACTCGGCAGGAAAGCGTAGACATAGGGTGGCGAGAGTGTACCTTCAGATACTTCGTAGTTGTGGTCGTCTCCCGATTACATTCATGACAATCTCTGCGGACATGGCTCCAGAGAGAGAGAGAGAGAGAGAGAGAGAGAGAGAGAGAG